>NC_080714.1:9216758-9521758 GCF_019097595.1 Hemibagrus wyckioides
CAGCATCTCTTCTATCTGGTGCATCACTGGGGAGTTTCTTTAGGTAGTCTTTAAGGAGGAGTTCATAACGTGGAATACGCTGCACTGGCTCCAACATGTGATGCTGCAATGTCAGGTTACCACATACATCCTGCTTCTGCATGCCCACAAACACACACACACACACACACACAAATACAGCTGAGTATTCACCAGCTAGAGTGTTGTTTTTTTCTCTCTCACTGTCTTAGACAAAGTTCTAGTGAAAAATAATAACATCATGACAGCTAGCAAGAATATTCCAGTCTTCAGCTGAGGTCACAAAATTAGCAATCTAGTTACTAAGAGGGTTTATTTGATCGTGGCTTTAACAGTAAGTAAGTAGTTTTACTAACAGGTCAAATGTACTGATGATTCTCATACAACTCCCAGCTCATTAATAACACACATCCATACTCTGTCCCTGACCTGGATATTCTGAACCACGCTTTTGAACTGGGTTGACCTCTGGGTCCACGTGTTGACCAAGTCCATTGCAGGGTCGAAGTTTTTGACGTATTCCCCGTACATCTTCATAAACGGAGCTAACTTCTGCAGGATGTCACCAATACGTGGATTTGTGTTCCTGTAAGGCAGACAGATACACAAACACAATGGCGCATGCGATCCCCTGTACAAAACTGATACTGTAAAGCCATTGTGACAGAATCTCACACACACCACATTTATCCAGCATCACAGATAAGGATGAAAAGGGCATTTGCCTCTATATTAAACTTACATAAATATTTGCACCCATACCTAAATGTAAAGTGTAAATATGTGCATGCACATACACGTCATTTTTGTGAAAGACCATTAATAACTTTTTAGAATATAACAAGAAACAACCAACAACAACATGAAGGAAAAGTTCAACCTTGAAGTGAACTGTGTCAATTAATCACATATGCTATGCTATATGGTGGGTTTATATTTTAGTTTCTTTTCATGTTTTGGTGTATACTAATGATCTATCTATCATCTTTCGCATTTACGTCATGGCAGAATTAAAGAAACCTCACCACTCTTGAGTAATCCGTGTCTGTAGCTCAGGCAACAGGAACTGATTGTGGAAGCAGTAGATGGAGGAGATGTTTGAGAAAATCCCATTAATCACATCTGTAGGAATCCCTGCTGCGGTCAACTTAGTACAGAACACCTATAATGAGATAGATAGAGAGAGAAAGACCTCAGTTACCAATAAAAAAAGGTTCTGTAAACTCTTCTCCTGAAAAAAAGTAGGTCAGTATATAAAGATTTAATAAGTAAATAAAGACACAATCTTTATCCTTCTTGTCCTGTTAACTACAAAAGGTACCATTATATTACGATTAAACTTTTGTACCCTTCAGTCAAAAAGGCTGCAACAACTGATTTGAGATCTGCGTTCCATCCATTTCATGCTGACTATTTTGACAAAGAATATAATCCAAGTATCATTTATTTGACTTGTCTTGAAATTGAATATAGAAACATGAGTCTCTCAAAACTAATAGTACAGGGGTTTGGGGTTTTCGGGTTAAGAAGCAAGGGATCACAAAAGGAAATAAGTCGTCTCGGACAGGAAGTAGATGTGTGAGGCGGTGTGTAAGCCAGTTTACCTGATCGAGCAGGTTGAGTCGTTTCACATAAGCTTCCTCTGTATGGAGGAGTTCTTGAGCGATGTTGAACAGCTTCTGAGATTCTGACTGCGAACACTGTGAATGAAAATGAGATGAGAAACGTAATATTACTCAGCCATTGCACGATGCTCACTGAGGTTTTTCTCTGTAAGAGACGTCTGGGGGTTATTGAGTACATGGTGTGAAACCTTGATTTGAGTGATGAAAAGGCTAAAACGATGCGTGGTGTGTGTCTGGTTAGAGCTTAAAGTGATGATTCAATACCAATATATTATGTTTAATTGTTTAAGCACAAATATAACATGTTCAAAAGACTGTCCTTGTATCCTAACTCATGTGAAGGGTACAAGTTGTTTTCATATTCTTGTGGTGCAAAAACTAGTTCCCATCCTAACCCATCACCACCGACCCTCTTCACAGAACAGCAATATTCACGAAGAGTAAACAGTAGCAAACAATATAAAATCATATAATATTATATAATATAATAAGAAATAATGTAATATAAAGAAGATTTTTATAAATCTGGAGCTTTCACATTAACAAGTCCATCATAATACAATTTCCTCAAGCACAAAAATGGCTTCTATATCATTAGTTTTTGTGCTTTCACTGTAACTCGTCCTATACAAGCCAGAAAAATATCATGGTTTTAAAGTGACCTTGTGTTTGAGAACGGTGCTATAAAGACTAGATCAGGAAATAAGGGATGATGGGTAAAGATGTTTGCCCAAAAAAAAACCTTACAGTAGGGCTTAATACACCCCGGAGGCAAACACAGAACTTGGCTACTCATCATTTACTTTCTTCCCTTTCAGCATTTTTTAGTCTCTCCTTCTTGTAAACGTGCCAGCCATGATACCTGAATTACTAAAAATGTCACATTACACACACACACACACACACACACACACAAGCTGTTAGGGTGTGTTCTGTGGGTGCATACATGTGTAGGACGTTTTCCGGTGGAGATCAGAATGAAAGAACAAATGCTTCCTGACACACCTGGATGACAAAACAAACAAACAAGCACTTAATACATCTTGCTACTGTTTCTGCTGCTCTTAACTGAACGATATCTCTATTATAGAAGACCTCATCGTACATTAAGCTGCTAGACTCAAAGATCAAATACATCCCAAATGTGGGTCCTCGACCTTAATATAAAGCGAACCTGTTGGTCAACATCTTGTATTATTGAATGAAATCTGAGACTGAACACTAGTTTGTTCTTGGCTTTTTTATACCACACCTGTGGCGCTTTGTTCCAGAGTTTCACTGCGCTGTAAACGTGTCCATTTCTAGAGGCTTTTTCAGTAAAATGCAAATGATTGGGGAAGAAAAGACTGAAGGATAAAAGGAAAGAGATAGACAGCTCGAGACATATAGACCGTAGAAAGAGCTGAACCTTGTACAGGTTTTGCCTGTAACCTGTCAGAATACAAAACAGGAAGACACAATGCGTAAACAAAAGACGGCATGAAATGACTGACGCTAGAGCCATTCCGGAAACTAGCGACATACCTTGTTACTAGAGAGAAAGAGAAATGGAGTTTTCACCGGTGCTGAGAGACGACAGGTGGGAGGAGGAGACGTGTCTGTCTTTTACATACCTACATACATTTTTCCTTTAAGCCTGGTTGTTTGATATGAGCTCATACTGTAGACTGCTAATACAGCCTTAACCAACAATACCAATAATAGAGGAAATAGAGTCCAACAGGCTCGGTGTCACCATGATGAAAGTTTTCAGTCTCCTGTCGGCTCAATCCCTTTTCCTCAAATTCCCCAGAGGAAATGTACAATTTCACACATTCTTCTGCTTGCACCTTACATTCACTTGTACTGTAGTGGCACTCAGATCTGGAGCCATGTTCACTAACACACCACTTCATCTACACCCTGTTTACTTGTACTGTATAGAATTCATCATATCAATATTTACTAGACGGTATAAAAAAAAAAGATTGATGTTGCATGTCCAAGAAGGTCTTACATTAAGCCTGTAGTGTACAGTAATTGATGACATTAATCCATGTCTCTGGACTCTTAGTGCTTTACTGCTATCCTCACCTCAGCAGTCAGTGCCATTCTGCTAGATGACAAGATTAATCTCATCTAAAAACAGTTCCACTGTTTATGGGTACTCAACTCATCACCACAGACTACACACAAACAACCACGCATACACACTCCATGAACATACATCATGCACACACACACACTCTATGAACACACATCATGCATACACACTCCATGGACATACATCATGCACACACACACACACACTATGAACACACATCATGCATACACACTCCATGGACATACATCATGCACACATACACACACTCTATGAACACACATCATGCATACACACTCCATGGACATACATCATGCACACACACACTCTATGAACACACATCATGCATACACACTCCATGGACATACATCATGCACACACACACACACACACACACACACTCTATGAACACACATCATGCATACACACTCCATGGACATACATCATGCACACACACACACACTCTATGAACACACATCATGCATACACACTCCATGGACATACATCATGCACACACACACACACTCTATGAACACACATCATGCACACACACACACTCCATGAACACACATCATGCACACACACACACACTCCATGAACACACATCATGCACACACACACACACACACACACACTCCATGAACACACATCATGCACACACACACACATACACACTCCATGAACACACATCATGCACACACACACACACTCCATGAACACACATCATGCACACACACACACACTCCATGAACACACATCATGCACACACACACACACACTCCATGAACACACATCATGCACACACACACACACACTCCATGAACACACACACACACACTCCATGAACACACATCATGCACACACACACACACACACACTCCATGAACACACATCATGCACACACACACACACACTCCATGAACACACATCATGCACACACACACACACACTCCATGAACACACATCATGCACACACACACACACTCCATGAACACACATCATGCACACACACACACACTCCATGAACACACATCATGCACACACACACACACACACACTCCATGAACACACATCATGCACACACACACACACACTCCATGAACACACATCATGCACACACACACACTCCATGAACACACATCATGCACACACACACACACACACTCCATGAACACACATCATGCACACACACACACACTCCATGAACACACATCATGCACACACACACACTCCATGAACACACATCATGCACACACACACACTCCATGAACACACATCATGCACACACACACACTCCATGAACACACATCATGCACACACACACACTCCATGAACACACATCATGCACACACACACTCCATGAACACACATCATGCACACACACACTCCATTCACACACTCTTGATGAACACACAGACACTCTATGCATATACACACTACATGCATACACACAGACCATGAACACACATCATGCACACACACACACACACTCCATGAACACACATCATGCACACACACACACTCCATGAACACACATCATGCACACACACACACTCCATGAACACACATCATGCACACACACACACTCCATGAACACACATCATGCACACACACACTCCATTCACACACTCTTGATGAACACACAGACACTCTATGCATATACACACTACATGCATACACACAGACCATGAACACACATTACCACACACATGCACACACATTTCACACCACACTGAATCACTAGTGGCCAGGCCAATGTGGTTACGATATCAGCTCAAAAATGTCATTTTCTGCATCTCCAAACTTATCAAAACACAGAAGCTACTTCATAAAGGAAGAAAAATGGGAAAAACAGGAAGTTGGCATGAGGTTACATATGCCAACGCTACGCCATGCTAATGTGTCATGCTGTAATAAGTCTTGACTACACACTAATACCAGTGATAGCTTGTGTGTGTTGCACGTATATGATCTTACTTTGACTTCTAGGCTCTCAGGTTCTTCACTGCTTCCTTCATCCAAGTCGCTATCTTCGTCCTGTGTTGAGTCCCGCTTGTTGCTAGTGGTGATGCAAGACACACTCTCTGTTTCTGTAGCTATGCTGTCGTTCCTGTCTTCCTCTTCGATGGGGACCTCGTTTGAAAATGCCTCTCCCTCGGCTCCGCAGGACGGGCTGTCTATTCCGCTGTCGCGATTTGGGATCTTTCCGTTTGCTTCTGTCACATTGTTAACCTGCCCTTCACACGGGCCACCTATTAAACTTCCATCATGTCCTGTGTCGATACTGCTGTGATCTCGGTCTTTAACTGTGTGCTCTGTGTTGTTGTGGGTATCATCAGAGTCACTGTGATTAATGTCCAAATCCCCGCTGTGGCACTCTTGGTCAAGGTTATCTTGACTGCCTGAGTCGTGGATGCAGGCTATATGTAAAAAGTCTAAAGAGGGCAATTCCATATCCTTTTTAAGTGCAATGTTCCCAGGGTCGTTCCCTTCGGACTCACTAAACTGAGGCTGTTCTGTGATTTCAGGCGCCTCCATCCTCAGGTGCAACCGGAGGGCACTTTTGGTTTGGACTCCCAGAATTGGGGCCCTGAAAGGAAACAAAAACGTATACAAATATTAGCTTTTATTTTTTTTCAGCTGAATGAAGAGAATATCTCAGGACTGCCATGAAAAATACTGCTTGGGCCTTGAGCAAGACCCTTAACCTTTTCAAGACCCTAAGCCTGCTCAAGACCCTTAATCTGCTCAAGACCCTTAATCTGCTCAAGAAACCCTTAATCTGCTCAAGAAACCCTTAATCTGCTCAAGACCCATATCCTGCTCAAGCCCCCAACCTTCTCAAAACCTGTAACCTGCTCAAGACCTTTAACCTGCTCAAGACCCGTAACCTGCTCAAGACCCGTAACCTGCTCAAGACCCGTAACCTGCTCAAGACCCATATCCTGATCAAGACCCATATCCTGATCAAGACCCATATCCTGATCAAGCCCCCAACCTTCTCAAAACCTGTAACCTGCTCAAGACCCATAACCTGCTCAAGACCCATAACCTGCTCAAGACCCATATCCTGATCAAGACCCATATCCTGATCAAGCCCCCAACCTTCTCGAAACCTGTAACCTGCTCAAGACCTTTAACCTGCTCAAGACCCATAACCTGCTCAAGACCCATATCCTGATCAAGCCCCCAACCTTCTCGAAACCTGTAACCTGCTCAAGACCTTTAACCTGCTCAAGACCCATAACCTGCTCAAGACCCATATCCTGATCAAGACCCATATCCTGATCAAGCCCCCAACCTTCTCGAAACCTGTAACCTGCTCAAGACCTTTAACCTGCTCAAGACCCATATCCTGATCAAGCCCCCAACCTTCTCGAAACCTGTAACCTGCTCAAGACCCATAACCTGCTCAAGACCCATATCCTGATCAAGCGCCCAACCTTCTCGAAACCTTTAACCTGCTCAAGACCCTTATCCTGATCAAGACCCTTATCCTGATCATGCCCCCTAACCTGAAGTGAACTAATAAAAAGTATCAAGAAAATCAAGTAACCAAATCAGCAGTATGTATACAGAAGCGCATGAGAAATTCATGGCTGGCGCTTTGTTTCGGGTATTGCTAATTACATTTACGATTACGGTAGAGTTATTTTTGAGCATCCTGTGTGGTCACTATGCGACTATTGTCATCAACGGGAATCTGGGTTACAAAGCAACATAAGCAGTAAAGCTAGTTAAATGCAACTCAAGCTGACGTTAGGTGGGTGGATGCAATGTGAGTATTTTGTAGATAAATCATTTGAAATCCAGCACTCTGTTACGCATGTGAAGTTACGGAAAAGACAACGTACTTTACAGGCTGTCAAGACACACTTTTGGTGCCTTAATAAGCCCGACCTGAAGACGGTGCATTTACAGTAGTAGGATGTACGATAAAGCAACTCTTATAACGTTTCAACAGCAGGTTCAGTTTATATATAGAAGTATGAACATATAAAAGACATTCATTTAAAACTTGATCTCTTGTCAATGAAGCACTACCTTGTTATCTTGAAAAGAAAGAGTATAAAATGGAGAAGTATGGTGAGAAAACAGCAGATGAGGCAGAATGAATCATATCAGCAAACATTTCTGATGACCAAGAACATATATCTGCACACACAGCTCAGCTGTGCAGCAATAAGATATAGCAATGATCCTCTAAAAACATCAGAATTGATTTCAAAGATATACATATCCAAACACTTTATCCTTACCTGGAGTTTTCAAACTTCTCAATGAGGAGGCACACACTCTTGGCAGGATGCTTCTGCTGCTTGGATGTGAGGGTTTTTGGTTTGGGTGGAGGGATCGGGAGAGGACGACAAGGTGCTGGAGGGATTTGCTGTTGCTGCTTGTCCTGCCGCAAAGCCTGAATGTGTCTGGGCTTAGGGGGCACTTAGAAGAGAAAAGAAATAAATTAAAAATAATAATAAAAAAAAAAAGACAGGAGAAGGAAAAAAGAAAAAAAAAAGTCAAAGTCTTTGCAGCGTGATGGTCCAGTTCGAGTTACTCAGCATATGACCGTATGATGAAGCCTCCATATTGTGAAGTCTGAGACCAGCGATCAGAGAGAAACTAACAGCGTTCTACAGACAGACAGCAAAAAGGTGCAGACTAGCCGTTCACACACGCAAACGCTTCCTGCTCTGTGAACAGGAAGTAGAAATCAGTCATACCGCGGTTGCACAAGAATACACTCATCAGAACACAAACCCACAAAGTTTTATATGTCCCTCTGAGAGCAAAGGCTCTGTGCAGAAACGCACAACATGCATTATGTATAAAATGAGTCTATACTTGTATAGTGTGAGTTTGATCATGTGCATATGCGAGACGGACACTAGACTCAGGCTTGTGTGCAGATATGAGCAGTATTTCTGAGCGGTGCTCTTCACACTTCCTTCCTCTCCCTCTCTCACTACCACTGAAAAAGACTTCGAAAAAACATGTACATACACACATGTGAATTACAACAGCTAGAATGCACAGAAGTGATGAATTCCAGAAACACTCTTTAGGTTTCTTTTGTAACCTACATGTGACTAAAAAAAAAGGGACTTTTAATACTAAGACCGGTCTTTAACTACCACCGTGGCCAAAAACACAGCAAGGTTCAAGTTAACGCTTCAAGCCAACACCTGACCCCGGATCATTGGTTTGAAATGTTAGCAATCATGCTAGAGTACCCTATTAATTATAGAAACCAGACTAAACTAACAAACAAGTGGAAGGATAGACTTAAGAAAAAGGGGTACTTCACATCTGACAATGCCCCCTGGTGGGATGCCCTGAGGGTTTCAGGATTATTTAAAACACTGCTTAGACTTACAAAAGACAGAGAAAACACGTCTAAGCCTACTTTAAAACCCATACAAGGTTAAGAACATCACTGCGAGTACTAAAATGATAGCAGGGAAAGGAAAAAAAAGGAAACTGCAAAAACAAGGAAATAGAAACAGGAAATAGAAATGAAGAAATACCGTATTTACAGCATGTTTAAGCTTTTATCAGTAAGTTTGCTTACGAAGGCAAAGACTTGATGCTTTACATAGACAATAAGTTTTATTCTCTATTACTAAATTATTTGTTGCACTTTATAATTCAAATTCAATAAAAGGCTTTCTACGACTGTCCGTTTTATCAAAACTATAATCAATCAGAATAGGGTCACAAGGGGGGGATTTTGAAAAAATTAAAACAGAAAAAAGATGGAATAAGTTAAAAATAAAAATGTGATTAAATTAATTGGAGAAATAGCTGCACAAATTGCAAGCAAAAAAAAAGGCAGCGTATGAAGCGATTGTGTGACTGATGATAGTGCACATAGTCTATCCTACACTAATACATTAGTAGTGTTTTCTTCATAAAACAAACTTATAAGATTAAAACATACGGCCATTACTACACAACTCTTGATGAGGAACTGAAATGTTGGTATTTGAAATTTATAAGCCACAATGACAAGATGTTTCGATTAAACTCACTGATAAAAAAAAAACAAAACATCACATATGACACATTTTTCCAAAGAAATGCTGTCGATCAGTTTTTCTTCCCAAAATGGCCTGGCTCTCATGTTATCACTGCTCTGATGTCATACCAGCATGGACCGTTAACTCTGAGCATTCCTATTTGTAATACTTTACACGATCATGTCCCTGTGTTGTCCCTTAGAAACCATTTTCAGTAATTTGCTATGCGACACTTTTTCAGTTCAGTATTTTGTGTAACCCCAATGAGCAATTGTGAATTCAACACACACACACACACACACACACACAGGTACAGCATAGTCACAGTGTAGCTCTGATGTGATGGTTTGGAATAAGTAAAATTTTTACTGTTCTATAGGTTCTATAGGTAACAGGTTTGATCAATCATCTTCCCTTAAAGCACACTTAAAAAAAAAACACGAGACCAGCCGTTCCAGATGTTCCTTCTAAAGTGTCTGTTTTGTGGTTCTGGCCTTAGCCTGGTTCTTGTAAAACATAACACTAAAAATGATTGATTAGAGTATAAACCAAAACCTAACCTGAGCTGGACGGAAGAGATAAGTGCTGTCTCACACTGAAGCAATTTAAGTTGCGTCCCAAACGACCGACTACGCACTCAGACTACGCAGTCTATTGTCTAGTGTATGAACTGCAGAAGGGGAAACATCGTCTCAAATGGAACACTTTTTAGTCACCAGAAGTAGAAGCTGATGGCAAATGACGTCAAATGAAGGCTAGCTTTAGCAGTGTAAGGTGAATTTTTTCACCTAAAGTGTTGCTGGCCATCTTGTGATTTTTTTGCTCATCCAGCGCCAACGCCTGGTAGCCCCGCCCCCTCTTCCACTACGTAAACAAAGCTGCGAGTATCGAGTTCATGAAGTGTCCAACATTCCACACTTTGTTTTGTCTTTGTTGAATGATAAGTGCATCATCCGGTTAACTTGAAGTGCACTTCATCATGTTGGATTTTCAGTGTCAACGTACTACTCACACTATTTATACTACGGAATGACATAGAATAGTGCATAAGTATGCGTACGATTTGGGACGCAGCTTTAGTTCCACAACGGTGGGGCAGTCTGGAAGCAAGTAAAATCATATACTATACTGTGTATACGATATATAATTAAGTGGAAAGCCTAACACTTTCTGTTACTATTACACATTTAGTGTACAGGTCACAACTAGACAGATGTAGATATTTATATTTTATAGATATTAAACATGAATTAAGAGCAGCGTGACGCACCACACTATGTTCACACAACTTTGACAGGAAATGAGCTGTCCTCACTTAAGGACAAACAAAGCCCTTGTCACATGCCTGGATAAGCAGGTGATGGTCTGCATGTACCTTGAGGTCTCTGTGATGTTGGCTTGCTTGGCGCAGCTGAAGGATCTTGGCAGGGCTTCCCAACAATGTGTTTGTGACATGATCTGGAAAGAGGTGAGGATGTCTTTTTCAACACCAAGTCCAATGATCCACAGGAATACTGTATGAGCGAGGAGGAGAGGTCTAGGAAAAGAGAGAGGGAGAGGAAAAAACAAAACAAATGGCTAAGATTCAACACGCTTAACACAGTGGCTCTTTCTTTTACCAGAATACCTGAAACTAGAGGAGATGCTTGACCTTTACCAGGTCCCCAATCACCAGAATTTACGGATACGAAATTTCTCTTATTTGATCAGGGCCAAATTCAGTCAGTAGCTCCGCCTACAGGTTGAGTATCAGGGTCTTTCTTAATAGGAACTATTTATACCCAAGGAGCCTGAAAATGCTCTGGTTAAGTCATCACTTAATAATTTTAATTACTGAATATTTGTTTGAGTGTGCTTGCTAAAAGCTTCCATAAATTATTATTCACCTCGAACATCCTTCACTCACACACACACACAGGTTCATCTGTCGGTTGTCCTGGATTTTTCACTGTGCTCTAGGCCAACGTGTAATCAGCTTTCCTCTTTTTTTTTTACCCACATTAATGAACCGTTTCGCTTCCCAGCCCAACGTTCCCATCTGCCACAGAATTCCCACTAGCCATACGCTAACGACAGCGGTGGAAATTTCTCCTTGGAAGTTGTGAACCCAAAGATAAGACAAATCCCTGAGGGTGAGGTGAACTGTCTGAGAGCAGATCTGCCACTGGGCAAATTCATTTCAGATTCCTTTTTCTAAAAACCGCAGTTAAAAATCCTTGAAATCTCGTGGAAAATAGGTCAAAGCCTGGGTCACATCACCAGAACGGTTACAGTCTTGTTTCTCTTTCATCAGGTATACATCAAGTTTTACTGTAGGTAAATGTTTTTATGCCTGATATTCCCTTACAAACTCTGACTACATGTCCAAGTTAAACCACAGCTACTTCATATTGCTGTTTCACGATATGTTTGGTAATTGTCATGTTTTATATTGTTTTTCATATAATAGTCAAATCTCAGACAATCTGTAGACCCTGTTTTAAACTAGACCCTGTCTCAAGGAAATAAAACCCTGGGATAAATCTGTTTGGCTGGAACAGTACTCAGAAATTACTGTTTTACTTTACAAGACCGGGTCATTGACATTCACAGGGCTTAAGAACTTTATCTTCTTAAAACTAGTCATACTGATTAAAAAAAGAAGAACTATATACTATGAATAAGTAAATCTGCATAGCATCAGTTACAATATGCCCACGGTATAAGGAAGAAAAAACCCCAGAATTTTACCTTTTTTTGGTGAAATGCTTCAAGTTAATATTATAGGTTAATCCATGATCTTCTCCGTAAACCAGGAATAGATCAATAAAACAGAGGTGATGGTAAGAATGGGAAAGAAAAGTAAAAGAATTAGGTTTCCTTCACTCCTTTCTGTAATGTTTAATTCCAAACCAGTTCACTCCATTTCTCCCTAAACACTCCCTCTGAAACTGCCTGGGAGGAGCAGGTGTTTGCGTGTTTGGGAGGTAACTGCACTTCCAGTTCCCTCCCTCTAGAAACCTGCTGTTTCGGCAGAATGTACACAAACACACACACACACACACACTCCTGTTGCCAGGTGAGAGCGCGCAAAAAAAAATCACTTATGCTGTTACACTGCACCTGCTGGCCTAAGCGGTCTAGAAAAGCACCTGCCAAACCTACTATGTGTGTGTGTGTATGTGTGTGTGTGTGTGTGTGTGTGTGTGTGTTTGTATTTCTGGGAGTGAGAGAGAAATAGAAAGAGACAGACAAATAGAGAGATAAAAGGGGGAGAGAGAATGAAAGAGAGAGAGAGAGAGAGAGAGAGAGAGAGAGAGACAGAAAGAGAGAGAGAGAGTGACAGACAGACAGAAAAGAGAGAGAGAGAGAGAATGCAATGCTTTAGCTCTAAAGCAGAAAATAATTATTTGACATAATTTGACACAATCTTGTAAAAGTACTTTAAATGAAGGACTCTTAATAGGAGGTTGTTTAGACAGAATTAATCACTAATGCTATCTAATTAATGGTTATGAATGATCTGGGTATTTAACTACAATACAGAACAATCAGAAATGTTCAGCCTACCAGTGTGAGACCTGAAACAATTTCTATTTCTAACCACCAGCCATTTCCCCAACTGTTTTCATTCACCACATCACTGTAGTTCAGATAACTGCCTGCAGCGACTTTATTTATCATCATAAAGTCCTCTTTCAACCTGTTGCACAGACATGCTTCCTTTAAATATACACATATATATACACATATACACATGCTGCATCATTGCATACTGGCACCACTGCACCCTATAGCGGTGCAGACTCCTGTCGGTAAGTGAGAAGTGAACTGAAATTGGTTTTTCTCACATTCTGTTTCAATGGTTTGATTGCACCATTACCGTCAACTCTGGGAAAGTTACTGGCTTGTACGCTGGTGTCGCCTCGGGTCTCTATCACGGTAGCAGTACACTGCAAGTGGTTATATACGACTCTATTACAGACCTTGTTTAACTTTCCTCAGCAGAAGCACCATAAATATGACTGGGTGACAGAAAGAAAGACATAAAGAAAGCAGAGACACCGTATGATTAAACTTCCCAGCAGCCCCTGAAGTAAAGTCATCTGTTATGATCTCGGAGGCACAAGGTCCGAATCATACTGGGATGTAAAGTCTACGAGTTGTCGTAAAAAATGTAGATTTAAAAGAAAGAGATAAATGCAAATTAGAAAGAAACAGAGGTACAAGTCTTTCTGATGAAAAGATACAACACACACAGATGCACAGAGTCTTTTTTAAATCAGACCAGAGGGAGATACAGTCTACTTCCCTTCCGCCTCGGTCTCTCCCCATCTCTAAATGATTCAGTGTGTGTGTCTGTGACGGAGGAAAAGAGAACAAACAAAGCGTGCAAAAGTAGGCTAAGACTAAATATCAGGTCATCTAAATCAGGGCGAGTGAATTAGTTCAGAGTGTGGGCCTGATTACAAAAACAAAACCAGTAGAGGCACTAAACATGTTTTGTGCAAAGTGGCCTAAAGAATTGTGAATCATTTAACATAAATCTGCAGAATAGAAAGCTGGCAGAGGAAAATGATCTTCTCCAAAGCTCAACTCTTCTGATCTTGTGTGTAAAGGTTTATCCACCCAGGATGTGCCTCTAGGTGTCTGACGTCAAGGCACACACCCACAAACCTATTTAGTCTGACCTTCCTATGACACCATTACAAAATCTCCCAAGGATTACAACGAGAATGAATTTCACTTCAATTAAAGTTACACCTACTAGCCCTACCCCATACACTTCTAGCAGGTTATATCTGCACTCATACACGGTACTCTAAATATAGCTTCAGTTTGATCGATTGGTCACTCTATCCCGATTGTTGTTCCTCAGAGTTGTCACCCGTCTCTGTACCCTGTTCATCAGGTAACAAGGAACACCAAGTCCACCACTGGTTAGAATGTGAACCAGCAAGGAAGGTGTGTCTAATAAAGCGGCCAGTAAGATTACACAGTGAACTGCTTTCCTGCTGAAAGAGGACAATTAGGGAACAATGTTGCCATGAAGGAGCTGACTTGATCTGCAGCAATGTTTAGATAGGCAGTACATGTTAAAATAACATCCACATCAGAACTCAAGGTTTCCCAGCAGAACATTGCCCAGAGCATTGCACCATCTACATGAGGTAAAAGAGATTTATAGTGGCTCAACAGACCAGGTCACCTTCTTCTGTTGCTTCATGTTCCAGGTTTAATGTTCACGTGCCCACTGTAGGTGCTTTCGCTGGTATACAGGGGTCAGCATGGGTCTGCAGCAACATAGCTGTGACTAGCAATCTTTCATCATAACAATTTCCATCACAGCCAGCATTAACGTTTTCAGGCATTTGTGCTACAATAGCTCTTCTGTGGGAATCTTGCCAGACAGGCTAGTCTTGACTCTGTTCCTTGCTTGTGCTTCCTTGGACCACTTTTGGTAGGTATTAACCTGCATCGCAGTACAGCCGTTGTCACAGTTGCTCAGATTGTTGCCCATTTTTCCTGTTGATCTGTGTATATTATAAGAGTAAATACAAGACGTGAATATCAGTGTATGCATAGCTTAACAACATGCTAATCACAAACAGACAGTTACCATAATATGAAGCCTGCTCCAGAATTTTATCAATGGGAGGACAAACCTCTGCTGAATTCACGTTACTTTAGATGCATTGTTCTTCCAAGTGGAATTCAAATTTCCCCAGCCTTCATTTAGAGGAACCAAATAACCACATACCACTTCTGCATATGTATATATTCACACGCAAAAATCCAGACACTCTCAAACTCAAGCTTGACGTGAGCAGATTCAGATTCGGTGGTCTATTTTAGATAGATAAAGCACACCGTAATTACAAACTGTACCTGGACACTAATGCAAACTCAGAGTCTCATGAAGACCTCATTCACACAGACAGAAATATAGAAATATGCAAATAAATACAAATAAACACCACACAGGAATAAATACAGAAGGTAAGCAATGCCACATAAAAGGCCCCGAGGTCTTACCAGGCAAACAGACAGACAGGAAGCAGACAGACAGGCAGGCAGGCAAATAAGCAGATAGGCAGACAGACAGGCAGACAGACAAATAAGCAGATAGGCAGACAGACACACAAATAAGCAGACAGACATACAAACAGACAGACAGGCAGACAGACAAATAAGCAGATAGATAGACAGGCAGACAGGCAGACACATAAGCAGATAGACAAATAGACAGACACACAGACAAGCAGACAGACAGATAGACAAATAAACAGATAAGCAGACAGGCTGGCAGACAAATAAGCAGATAGACAGGTGGGCAGAAAAATAAGCATATAGACAGGCAGACAAATAAGCACATAGGCAGGCAGATAGACAGAGAGACAAATAAGAAGAGAGGCAGACAGACAGACTGGCAGACAGACAGGCAAGGCAGTCAGACAGGCAAACACAGAGCACAAACAAGCCAACGCAGCATAAATCCTATCCTTTAGCTCACTTGCATGGATGTTATTATTACTCTTCCACTGGCGCTGGGTTCATTAGGAAACATTTAATAAATAATGGTTTTGTCCATGAAGTGGTGCCAGTGTGGGAAGCTCAAACCTTAAAACCCTCTGCTGGTTCAGCCACGGAAAAGGGGTCTGTAAAGACAGAGCTGGGTTTAAAAAAACAAGGAGCAATAGGAAAGAAGGAGTAAATGAGAGGAAGAAGTAGAGCCTGTGGACTATTATCTCCACAGGGAGGAGAGATGGAGAGGAAGAAGCAGTCAGTGCCATTGATAATTAGCACAGCATACTGCAGCCTGCCACAAAAATCTCCAGGCAACCTTTACCCAAACTGGCACTGCTGCTGTCCTCCTCTTTCTCTCTCGTGTGTGTGTGTGTGTGTGTGTGTGTGTGTGTGTGTGTGTGTGTGTGTGTGTGTTTAGATGGAAAATGAACCACAACCCACCCAGCTCATCCTGCTGTCATCAAAAACACTGGTCCATCAGCTGACACACGCATGTCTGTGTATGCACACACAAGCAATAAACCCAACCCTGCAACTCCCTAGAAACTCCCGAAACCCGGAAACAGGTCAGCAGACAGGAGAAGAGGTGCGCCGATGCTTCCTAACTACCTAGTCCAAAAGAAAATGTCCTCTAACCCTGCTGACGCAGTAGCTGTGTGTGTCTGGGTGTGTGTATGTGTGTGCAGGAGTCCATGTTCTGAGGTGTGTCCCAGGCCTGCCATTTTAATGACAGCTTTACTGGCCCAGTGGAGACCTAAATAATTAGACAGAACATGTCTAACACACACACAAACACACAGTGCGTCTCTTCTCATCCTTCACTTATATGACATTTAGTAGGAAATTCAGAGCCTCACCATGATTAATGCTGGCTTCTTGTTAATGCCACTTGTGTGCTATCCTGCTCTGAGTTACTATGAATTATTTCTTACAAGCCTAAATGTTATACATGGAAATGAGTCTTAAGATTAAGCAGAAGGCTTGAAAGAATCTTGTTACTGTTTCAGAGTGATTGATGGAAATGTTTTATTTATCAGATTAAGGAGTAGACTGGGACTTCCAGCTTTGTATCACTGTGCATGTTTTTACATAATCCCAGCTCACTAGCTCTCAGTGCAAATAAACCGGATTGAAATGCACTTTCCACTCTGATTCAACAGATATCTTAAGATCTCGTCATGTACTCAGGCTGCAAATTGACTCCAAATACGCTGCCAAATGGGAAATTTGGGGGAAAAAAGAAAGTAGTAGATGCTAAAACTCTAAAGATAAAGTTACTGCAATAAAGCGGAGTTAGGAAAGATGACTCAGAAGCAGTGTGTCTGTCTAAAACAGATCTGGATAGTAAAGTGTTGTGTCAGAGGTGACTCAGATCTAAAATGCCACTTTGACCAGGCGGGAATAGCTGCCCATCTGGCCCTGATAAAACACAGGCACTGGACCGAGCCGGACTGGAGCAGAATATTAGAAATATCCACCCATATAAAGAAGTGTGTGAAATACTGCTGCTTGTTTTTAAGTCTGCATGTTTGAGTCTGTGGAACATAAAGCTGGTTAAAGCAGAAGCTACAGAGAATAGAACTGATGGAGGACACACACACACCATGTTATTTCATACAGAACATTACAAGTTCATCACACACACACCATGTTACTTCATACAGAACATTACAAGTTCATCTCACACACACACACTATTCCATTTAAATCCACTCCAGGCAGTACTGTTCCAATTATTTTTGTTTCCCAGTGGGAATTTCCTCTCTCTCTCTCTCTCTCTCTCTCTCTGTGTCTGTCTGTCTCTCTGTCGCTCTCTCTCCCTCCCTCTCTCTCTCTCTCTGTCTGTCTCTCTCAGTCGCTCTCTCTCCCTCTCTCTCTCTCTGTCTGTCTCTCAGTCGCTCTCTCTCCCTCTCTCTCGGTCTCTGTTGCTCTCTCTCTCTCTCTCTCTCTCTCTCACACGAATTACACACAGGTACAGTACCCATACTGTAATAAAGCTATATTTCAAAGTGAAGCTCACTCCGTGTGTGTGTGTGTGTGTCTGGCCTTGTACCGAGTGTCCTTAGTCTTACAGTAGCTATTATTATGCACATGAACACAGCAACTTTCAATAACTTTAGTGAACGCTTGACCTGTTCAAACAGGCGAGCGCACTCACACACACACACACACACGCACAAGGAGGCCTAAGTAGTCACTAATGGTGTACTCAAGCTCTGAAGCAAATATGCAGAGAGTATGTGTGTGTGTGTGAAAATTCCTTAACGTAATATACAGGTTCTTGTAAAAAGTTGAAACTATTCAAAGTAGGCATCAAAGAACATTGTATTTCTTTTTGTTGTACAATGCCACGTGCTGTCATGGTTCTGTGTGTGTATAGGTGTGTGCGTGTGTGTGCGCACATGTGTGTAGGTATGTGCATGTGTGTGTGTGTAGGTGTGTGTGACAAAAAGAGAGAGATCAAAGAGAGAGGCCCAGCAGGTTACAGGAGTTTTATGCTGTCACGTAGACATGTTTAATGCTGCTACAAATCTAAAGAGTACTGGCTTCTGACTTATATGCATCTTCTTTCACACACACACACACACACACACATTTGTCCTACAGTCCCTGTGAAATCTAATTATTAAAATCAGAGCTCACCTAAACTGATCTAACCAGGAAACCAAAAGAAACATCTGGATTCTTTCAGGGTTGTAAATAAAAGCTACACATTTGACTAACAAGTAGCTTGACCATCCCCACAGGGACAAAACTGTCAGATATTGGCAACATTGTAGGGATATTTGGTGCCACCAGGATATAAAAGCATGCACACACACACACACACACACACACACACAAAGAGCCATGACAGCACTTGGTATTTGAAGGGGAAAGTTCAGACCCCAGACTGAGTAAGCATAGGGGTGATTGTTACTATGACAACCGTGCTCTACCCGATCCTCTCCCAGGCTAAGGCTGTTGTTTATTAATATACACACAGACACACACTGCTCTGGGTGTGTGTGTGTAAGACACAACAGGCTTAACACCCTACTTGTTTGAAGGCAAGGAGTATAGAGTTCATATATTTTGCCTCGAAAAAGATTTATTTTGCAACAGAGGCTGTTTTGAGTTTGTCTGAAATTAAAATGATTTAAAGCAGACACTCGTGCAGCCGGTGCCGGGTCGACATGGAAACGGCTGCCTGGGAGACAACACTCGCACCGGTTACGTCTCAGGCCGTGTCGCTGCGACTGCGCTACACCGTGTCACTACAGGGTAACTAGATTACGTCTGAAACCCCACACTACACTAACACAACACGCCTGTCTCGGGTGGTAGTGATGTTCATGTGACATTTGAAACACAGCCTGAACATTGACATGTAGGCATCATAAATACTGCTCAATTATTAGTGTGACCTGTTTGAACCTAGGTAAAACATCTGACTGATAAAGAGCAGTGTGTGGAAGTGAAAAGCTTTACGCAGACTCCGGTGCAGGTGTAGCTGACACGTATTTCTATTTTAAATGACAAAAAAAAAGAAAGAAAAAAACCTGTATGTGTATGTATGTATGTATGTGTGTGTGTGTGTGTGTGTGTATTATGGGAAATAAACCATCCTTGTGATAAGTTCATGATATAAAGTTAATGAACTGGACAGTACATGGAATCAGCATGAGTATTAAACTCTTGACATGACTATTTAAATAAACAGGACTGAGAAAACACACACACACTCTACAAAGTAACAGGCAGTAGCAAAAAAAAAACTTACCGGTTAATGTCTGTTTCCCATCTGCCACCTGCTTCCTTTTTCCACGAGAAGTTACCCTCGTCCAAAGAGCGCACACACACACACGTTACACACACACACTGCCTTGCTCTCTTCCCCGGTCTGACTCAATCCGTAAAACTTGTAAGCGTACACATACACACTCGTGGTAGCTTGTTCTGCTTACTTCACACTCACACACACTCTTTCTCCATCCTGACTGCTTCACTCCTCCCCACTTCCCTTGATCCTTTCCTCCGTCTACCCCCCCTATGCGAACAATTGGTCCAGCCCCAAAATTTGCCCCCTCCTCCCATTCTAATCTTTTCAAGAGGACCTATAATGCCAGGGAGGTGTCTCCATAGCAACTAATGACAGTGAGGGAAAGGAGGGAGAGAATGAGAGAGGGGTGTGAAGCAAGACGAAAGTGGGAGAGACTAATAGATGGAATGAAGTAGAGCGATAAGGGCAAGCTTTATCAGAGATTAAAAAAAAAAATTCCTGCTGATCTTTTACTTTAAGGAATTTAAAAACAAATCTGTTAATGAACACCAGCTTATGTTCTCACTCTCTTCATTAACTTGTTCGGTGTGTGTGTGCGCACGTGCGTGAGAGCGTGTGTGTGAGCGAAAGAAAGACATTGCTGTCCTTCAACCCGGAAAACCCACGAATACTAAACAAAGTGTGTCACTGAATGCCTTTTTCACATTCACACACAATTAGCCCTAGTTTCTTCATCCTGTCTTCCTCCCATCCTCCATCGCTTAGGGAGATTGATGGGTGACGTCACGGGCACCGAGAGCACACCCATGATTCGCTGTGATCGCCATGGAAACGCAGCGAGGCCAATCAGAAACCCCCACATTTTGAAGTGAGATTTAGTTAGGAACAGAGGAGGGGAGAGAAGCGGGGAGGAAAGGAAAGGAAGGGAAGGGTGCGCAGGAGAAAGTAGGGGAAGTGGTGGTGGGAATGGCCTGGCGACACATTTTACTCAAAGAGGAAGTTGGATTTGGGGAAATAGGATTTGACACTATGACACTCTGTGTGTGGTGTGTGCTGACTGAATATTCAAATATTGACCCTGTAATGTGTGTGTGTGTGTGTGTTTAAAATGATGTATGAGCCACAAAAGAGTCGTACAACATGTGGTCCTCAGAACTGGCCAAGCGTTATAAATGTGATTATAGTCGTAACACAATGATCAGCGTCGGTACAATGAGAAAAGAGGCTTGGGCAAGCTGCAAGCCGGACTCCGATAATCAGCTGCTCAGAAAACAGAGCTCATATCTGAGTTCTATCTTTAACCTCGATAATTCACACACAACCCAGAAAGTAAGCAGGATTAGTATTATTTTTGCCTAGAAACAGTATAAATAACTTTCTGTATTTAGTTTGACTCACATGGCGCCTACATGACACCCACGGAGCTACCATTTATATTCATTCATTCAGCAGGTGCTTTTATCCAAACAAATATCAAGTAGCCACAATACAGCTTGTGCTACCATACAAGACTGTTAACTGAGTGTTACAGAGTAGACGCCTATGAGATCGACCCTTTTATTTTGGTTAAGACTGTGACAGATTCTGCTGTCCATATTGAGCTGCCACTAACCTCAATCCACCAATAAGGAACAGGTCTGGAAAGGGACCTGATACCTCATTGGTCATTTTTCAGTAACCGAACATCAAGTGAGTCAGTGTACAATAATACCACTACACAGCACAATAAAGTACTTTAGAAGGTTTTTATAAGGTCGTTGATAGACGCTGACTGGGTTGTTGGGGTGAAACGCAAATGTCTGCATTAATTCCATTCATTTCTCAAAAAAGCTAGCTAGATACATCCACTATGTTATAGACAGTATTAACATGGTTACAGTTCAATCTATGTTAATTCTACGTCTCTGTTTAACGTATCAGTCATGTGACAATAAACGCAGACAAATGGAATCAAGGTAAATGAAGCGGCTTAGTCTAGTGGAGAGATATCAGTGACCTCCGAGCCTGCAGTGTGGTATTGTTCACTACAGTAGTACAACATATGCATCCACAAACACACACAAATACGGACATTCAGAAAGTCCCAAGACAGGTTTACGGCTCCACAAAAAGGACACCTCGGAGTTAAATGCCAAAAGTGGTCTATAAAGGCCTATAAACGGAATGAAATAAATAAACACGGTGCCGTCATGGCGATGCATCCCGGCGTGCGTGGCTTGGCGAGGGTTCAGAGCAGCCGGTCGGTGTCGGAAAGAAGGACGCTTGGCCGCTGTCATGGAAATCCTGCCAACATTCCACAGCACGCTGAATCGACTCCAAACCTCGGCAATCGAAGCGAAGCCAGATGAAAAGATTCTCTCGGCTTGTTACGGGTTCGAATCGGGAATGCGCTGCTAGTGTGATATACAGCATCATCGTGAAATACTGAACAAATGCTTCCTTCAACTGTGGTTGGTTTCTCTTCCATGTAAGAGTGTCATTAAGACACAATTCTCATCTGAGTGTTGTTTATTGTTTTTCCGTCACATTTGTTTATTTCACTTGAGAGCGGAATGAAGTCATTTCAGAATGACGTATATTTAACAAAAACGAGGATATCAGGAACCGTGCTAAAGCAAAACTATGCTATTAGATCATGTGATTTCTGTGATATTAAAAAGATATTAATATTCATTTTTGATCACCTTTCATCTTCCGAAACCGAATTTCACAGAGTCCGATACACACAGTTGTTAGTTACATCCTTATCAGAATGACTCAACTGTAGAATCACTTCAGTAGCAGAACTATTTACGGTCATCCAGCCAACAAACTCGTTCCACCCAGGCAATGTCTGCGGTTTCACTTCCTATCCGGATTTTAGGTTTAATTACCAGCACACTGGCATTTCACTGCGCCGAGCAGAACAGAAAAAGCGGCTTATCGGACATGTTCCATCAGTATAAACAAGTGAATCATTTTGTGGCTGCGAGTCTGACAAAATAAGTCAGGACGCTGTTTCTGTGTGAGATGTTTGTTTTCCTCTGTAGGGATAACCTTACACAGAATCTTAGTTGAAGATGACCCCTTCAGATATTATGAAGAAGCACCTGGGGCATCTCAGAGAGCAGAAATGGGGTTGATATCAGCAGTTTGAAACATTTGTGTGGGGAAAAAATGAATAAATTGCCCCTAATAGGCTGAAAACAAACAGAAATACTCATTAAAAACTACAAATAATTAAAATCCTGAGCGTCTACTTTTATAATGAGCCGGTAAGCACCGCTGTGGAGAGACATGACAAAAAAATAAATTCAATGCAGAACATGGACATAATTTTTGGGCACAAATGCATTTAAAATTCTACGTTAAAACAGCATCAACTAATGACAAAGATTATAACGTCTCACAAAATATATTTGCAGTTATTACAAAACAGTGAGATCTTCTGAACGCAGCCTCACACACACACATTCATGAATATATACGCTGCATATCATCTTTCTCCTCCTTCAAAAGAAAGCCTGGACCGCAGAAGAGGGTGTTTGAAGCGGTTATTAATATTTCATGGAGACGTGACGCCTTTAATTCATTATTAATTCAAACCCTGATCTGATTAAGAAGCATTCGTTGCATTCCATTAGCATAAGAAACATGTGTGTGTCAAACATTTGATCTAGCGCCATTACTAGATATTATATTTACAATCCCAGACGATTTGTCGAAGGCAAACGTGTTTTGTTTTGTTTTTTTAAACAATGTTAAATATCGTCTTTGTTTGGTTCATATATTGTTTGGTGAGCCTTAGCCTCGAAGCTGCTGTGTGCATTTTAAAGAGCATCCTAAAAATCAATAAAGCTGATGCTTAAGGGAAGGGAAAAATCTTTCCATGACTGGAATCTTTTCAGTAATCAGCAGCTAAGGTGGTTTTCGCACAGCATTTCTGTTCATCTTACATATTCAATCTCACATAAAGAACACAATAAGAATCACTATGTATAGTTTTTTTAATCATTTTGATGCTATTATGTGTAGCAAGATATACTATATTGCCAAAAGATTTGGGACACCCCTCCAAATCATTGAAATCAGGTGTTGTTTTTCCAGGGGTTGGGCTCGGCCCCTTAGTTCCAGTGAAAGGAACTCTTAATGTTTCAGCTTCATACCAAGACATTTTGGACAATTTCATGCTCCCAACTTTGTGGGAACAGTTTGGGGATGACCCCTTACTGTTCTAACATGACTGCACACCAGTGCACAAAGCAAGGTCCATAAAGACATGGATGAGGGAGTTTGGTGTGGAGGAACTTCACAGAGTCCTGACCTCAACCTGATAGAACACCTTTGGGATGAATTAATGCAGAAACTGCGAGCCTTCTCCTCCACCATCAGTGCCTGACCTCACAAATACGCTTCTAGAGAAATGGTCAAAAATTCCCATAAACACACTCCTACACCTTGTGGAAAGTCTTCCCAGAAGAGTTGTAGCTGTTTTAGCTCTAAAGGACGGGCCAACTCCATATTACCTCCATGTGCATGTAAAAGCAGACATCCCAAAACTATTGGCAATATAGTGTATCTTACCTCTTTTGTGTCCCACACGATTCCCCTGGCACTCGTATATGCTACAGGAAGTCTCAGGTTCAGTACCATAGTGCGCTTCCTGGTCCACATGACAGCTTTCATTTCATTCTCCTGCTCCGTTTCAGACTAAACTGCCAGTGTGAAAGCCTCTTACATAAAGTCAGCTGATTTAACCAGTCAGGAAACAAGGAAAGCAGTTGTAATTATTCATATATAGAAATAATGGATAGAAAAACAGATCTGACTAATCAGACTGACCTGTCCAGAATGGCGACGTCTTAAGCTTTCCTATACGAGTGCTGCTGTTGGTGCGGAGCTTAAATTCAACCAAGCAGTTCCGCACAGATTTAGTCCGGGAATGTTTAACTATGTTTTATGATCTGTAAACACGTGTGTAACTAATTGCATGGAACCAAATCTCTGCTGCTTTCCTTACTGCATGGTGTGTGTACACAAGTCTTTGGATAGAGGGGCTTGACAGAAAGGTTTGAATAGAGGGTGTGGGACTCAACCAGGGGGTCGGCTACTTTGGTGCAATCATCATTATGTATAGCAATGAATCTGTTCCTCAATGGGCGTGTCCTAAATGGCATACTTGTGCACCATTCTGTAGTATAAACGGTGTGAGTAGCGTGTTCATACCGAACGTTCCGACATCAAGCGGCGCACTTCATGTATCTGGATGATGCATGTCCTGCATTCGCAGCTTAGTTTACATAGTGGAAGAAGGGCAGGGCTACCAGACACTGACCCTGGACGAGAAAAGAAATGTAAACATGGCACTCTGATGGACAGAACCATTTAAATTAGCCTGCGCTGTGGGTTTTATTTGACCTCTTTCAGCATTAGCTGGGAAACGAGTCATATTTCAGGTCATTAAAAAACCCGTTAGTGTTCAATACCCCTTCATTCATTCATACTACATAGTGCATAGTGTGTAGTATGTCATTTGGGGCATAACTAATACCTCACACAAATTAATGCCACTTGATGACCTACATTCATGAAGCCTGGCTAATTTAATTATCACCATTTCCATTTTTTTGCCAAGATGAGAGCCTTATATTAAAGAACTAATATGCACATCGATACTAATTACAGTATAAAAGCTGAATTACAATGCCGCATATCTATATATAACTAAGTAAAGCCTTTGAGACTGTCGAAGTGGAAGACTGGTACAAAAGGGATTAGTGACAAGAATATAAAATAAACACAGCATGTCTGACTTTATGAGAAGGTTTAAGTAAAGTCTCTTAAGAATTAATGGCTGGGTGGAGAACTGATAATATTTTAGTTTAGTGTTCAGGATTTGTGTGTGTGTGTGGGTGTGTGTGTGGGTGTGGGTGTGTGTGTTGGTCATCTGCTTCTAAGCTCTAGGCTTTTTCCTCCCCACAGCGACCCAGATGGTCATTAATTACACACAGATCAGTGAGATTAAACGGAAAAAATGAGCAGGCCTATGAAAAGAATAGATGGAGGGATTACGAAGAAGAAGAAATGGTAGACATGGTGTACACTGATGTGGATGAATAGAAGGACTGAAGAAGATCTAAGCGCTGTGCTGACCCGTGTGTACCATCTCAGAGCATTTCACTGTGATTTTAGTGACACGCCAGTGAACTAAAGAGAGCAACGCCTGTCTAATTTCCAGGCACGTTCTGGCAGATCGTGTATTGTCATGTTTGCTCAGATACCGAAAGTGTCGTCACGGCAACCTCACAGGACATGATCAATACCGTACTGTTAGGGCAGAGACCTACTTAACTACACACACCCAAGGCTGACTGTATGACCAATGATTCATGCTTTAGATGACAGGAGCAGATATATTCAGCATGTTTTCATAAAGGGACACAAATTCTTAATTGAGCAGCAAAATTTAAAGGAAATTTACAAAGAACAGTGTTTTCATAATAGCTGAAATATTTAAATGTTGTTGTTGTTGGTGGTGTTGTCCTTTCGGCTGCTCCTGGTTTGGGGTCGCCACAGTGGATCACTTGGTCCGCACGTTTCAATTTGACACAGGTTTTATGCCGGATACCCTTCCTGACGCAACCCTCCCATTTAACCCGGGCTTGGGACCGGCACTGAGAGCTAACTCTTCAGTGGCTAGGTTAGAAATCAAACCCGGGCCATGGCAATGAGAGAGCTGGATCCTGCCGCTGGACCACCAATGGGAAGTTAAAATATTTAAATGTAACATGAAAAATATTAAGATTTACCTTAAGATTTGCCTCTCTGTCTCTCTCACACACACACACACCTTGAAAGTGCTTTTTCAATAACAATTACCTGACTGTAATATGAGCTGAGCATCTTTGAATAATAATTGCTTATAAATACTGACAGAACCATTAAAAGACCATGTTCTGGACGTTCTCCTCCCATTTCATCTGCAATGTCTCCTCCTAGTGGTTGTACAGTGTTACTGCATGCAAGCAGAAACAAACCATTACATACACCGTACTTTTTCTTTATAGCCGTGTTAAAAGATTTAGACTTGCTTTACAGATGCGTTTTATGCTTAAATCGTTTACTGGTAAACAATAATCATATAGCTTTACTCTAAAATTTAGCAAGATTGCTAATGTGAAAGATAAACTGGTGCTGCAGCACACACGCTAAGGCTGTACCGGATATATCTGTATTTGTCCTCGCGCTGCCTTTCACGTGCTACCGGAATTATCCTAAATATAAAAGTTTCCCATGAAGAAGTTGCACTTGAATGACCCCTCTCAAGTCGTAATTACGACTTGGGGAAACTCGGAGATAACTGTTTCCGATATGAAAGCAAAAGGGAAAAAAAAAACTTTTAATTATAGGAGGAGGAGAGTACTGAATGAGTTTCTGTACTGAATGACAGACTTTGTTCATTTTTTGTTCATCTAAATCGTTAGCTCTTGCCGTTTTGTTCATGATTTACATTTGATTTCCACCGCAGAAATGGCGCATTTATCCATAATTCTATTATCACTGACACGCAAACTAACTGAATAGCGTGCGTAATGGTGTAAAAAATAAAATAACAACAACATAAATATTCGTTGTTTATGTTTCATGCGCTTTCCGACACGCCATACACGTAATTACCACTTCAGAAGTGGGAAGTGGGATAAAATCCTATAGCACGTGAAGGCATCAGATTCAAACCAGAAGTGGGAAGAAGTTGGTCTAAAGCACAAAAAAAAAAAAAAACTATTTGGATCGGTTTAGCCCACATCTGTTATCTGATCACTCTGAATACTGTGTTATCCAGAACACACCACCAATTTGTCTCTTTCCTCTTGCTAGCCTTTGTATCCTCAATCCCATGCTTCAATACTGGACACTGAGGAAATGTCTGAAGCCAACCCTTTTTTCATAGCTTCATGCTCTGTTCTCGGGCTTTCCACAGGAAGTATGTGGCTGTGGAAATGCAGCGAGCATGAGTGAGACACAAGGAGGAATGGATGATAAAAGAAAAGCAGGACAAAGCCTGCAGTGTTTCTGCTGTCACCCAGCAGAGAAGCACAAAGACGCTGGAGCAACAGAAGACACGAGGGGATGCCAAAAAACCCCTCCATCAAACCAAACCGAGCACGAGAGAGACAGAAAGAGCTCCAAGGAGCCTCGCAATGCAGCTATTATACTGCAAATTATTATTTAGACGTGAAATTCGTCACCAGGAATTTGTAGCACTCTTCCTGTAATTAAACTTTAGTTTGGTTTCATGTAACTGTATATTTTTTCCTCTTCTGCAGTAAGTGTCTGAAATATGTGGACATTATACACCAATCAGGCATAACATTATGAGCAGTGACCGGTGAAGTGAATAACACTGATTATCTCCTCATCATGGCACCTGTTAATGGGTGGGATATATTAGGCAGCAAGTGAACATTTTGTCCTCAAAGTTGATGTGTTAGAAGCAGGAAAAATGGACAAGCGTAAGGATTTGAGCGAGTTTGACAAGGACCAAATTGCTGGATGTCTGGATCAGAGCGTCTCCAAAACTGCAGCTCTTGTGTGGTGTTCCTGGTCTGCAGTGGTCAGTACCTATCAAAAGTAGTCCAAGGAAGGAACAGTGGTGAACCGGCGACAGGGTCATGGGCGACCAAGACTCATTGATGCACATGGGGAGTGAACAAGACAAGCTACTGTTGCTCAGATTGCTGAAGACGTTAATGCTGGTTCTGATAGAAGGGTGTCAGAATACACAGTGCATGATGGGTCAGGGCTGTTTTGGCAACAAAAGGGGGACCAACACAATATTAGGCAGGTGGTCATAATGTGATGCCTGGTCAGTGTACATGGTACCTGGCAACCCAGCTAACAGAGATAACACAGAGGAAGCCCCCGAAAGCACAGGGAGAACATGCAAGTTTCACACATGTAGAGGCATGAATCAAACCTTCAACCTGAGGAATAGGAGGCAAATTTGCTATCCCCAAGCCACTGTCCCCCAACTTCCAAATATTTTGAGCAGTAAACAGATACAGAAACAAATAATAGCACTGAGTTACACCACTAACCAAATATTCTAAACCAAACGTATTCTAAATCTACACTAACTGTATATTCAAGAGTGGAATCGTTCAGTTCAGTATTTATACACTCTGCAGGGCCTGGTTATCTTACACAGATGACCCTAACCTAATCAGCATAATGACCAGTGTATCAAACATTAGAGAAAGTTCAACAAAAACAAAAAGGGGAAATTAAAAAGAACAGTGCTCTATAAAAAAATATCATGAAGGAATACAAAAAAAACCCAGAAACATTTCACACAAACACAAAGGGAGGGAGAGAAGAGAAGAGAAGAGAAGAGAAGAGAAGAGAAGAGAAGAGAAGAGAAGAGAAGAGAAGAGAAGAGAAGAGAAGAGAAGAGAAGAGAAGAGAAGAGAGAAGAGAAGAGAAGAGAAGAGAAGAGAAGAGAAGAGAAGAGAAGAGAAGAGAAGAGAAGAGAAGAGAAGAGAAGAGAAGAGAAGAGAAGAGAAGAGAAGAGAAGAGAAGAGAAGAGAAGAGAAGAGAAGAGAAGAGAAGAGAAGGCTACTAACACATGGAACACCTGAGAATGCCTGAGTGTGTTTTCATGTTCTACCTCATGGCCCAAATGCTTACTGCTAAGCCAGCTGTGGTGAGTGGAGTTTATAGGCTTGTGCTGAATGCAGGCAGGGAACAACTCGCCCCCACAACACCGCTTCAAAGCTACATGAACATCAGCCAACATCTGCCCTCACAGCCTGCTGAATCACGCTCTGCTCCATGAACCATCATCATACAGCAGCATGAGAAACAACATAAACCAAACACAAGTACACACAACAAACTCAGCAGAGGTACTAGACCTTCAACATTGTTGATACACGATCAGTACATGCTGCAGTGTTAACATATTAGTTTTTAAATAAATAAATAAAAATCAATCAATCACACACACAACTCCACAACTTTTTTTTCCAGAAAGTCCAGGCCATATTCCAGGAATAGATTACATTTCAGAAGAAAACCACATCAAGGCTATCTGGGGTCAAAATAATTCCTGCACAAAATAGAAGCCTGGAAAAATGACGGGGGGGGGAGAGTAAGTAAGTGAGTAAGTGAGTGAGTGAGGGGGTGAGGGGGTGAGTGAGTGAGGGAAAAGTGAGTGAGTGAGAGAGAGAAAATTTGTGCCACAGTGTAGGTCATTAAGGCTGCAGTCAGTCTGATCATCAGTCAGTCAGCAGTCAGTCTGATCATCATTCAGTCAGGAGTCAGTCTGATCATCATTCAGTCAGGAGTCAGTCTGATCATCATTCAGTCAGCAGTCAGTCTGATCATCATTCAGTCAGCAGTCAGTCTGATCATCATTCAGTCAGCAGTCAGTCTGATCATCATTCAGTCAGCAGTCAGTCTGATCATCATTCAGGCTGCAGTCAGTCTGATCATCATTCAGGCTGCAGTCAGTCTGATCATCATTCAGGCTGCAGTCAGTCTGATCATCATTCAGTCAGTCAGTCAGTCTGATCATCATTCAGTCAGTCAGTCAGTCTGATCATCATTCAGTCAGCAGTCAGTCTGATCATCATTCAGTCAGTCAGTCAGTCTGATCATCATTCAGTCAGTCAGTCAGTCAGTCTGATCATCATTCAGGCTGCAGTCAGTCAGTCTGATCATCATTCAGGCTGCAGTCAGTCAGTCTGATCATCATTCAGGCTGCAGTCAGTCTGATCATCATTCAGGCTGCAGTCAGTCTGATCATCATTCAGGCTGCAGTCAGTCTGATCATCATTCAGGCTGCAGTCAGTCTGATCATCATTCAGGCTGCAGTCAGTCTGATCATCATTCAGGCTGCAGTCAGTCTGATCATCATTCAGGCTGCAGTCAGTCTGATCATCATTCAGTCAGCAGTCAGTCTGATCATCATTCAGTCAGCAGTCAGTCTGATCATCATTCAGTCAGCAGTCAGTCTGATCATCATTCAGTCAGCAGTCAGTCTGATCATCATTCAGTCAGCAGTCAGTCTGATCATCATTCAGTCAGCAGTCAGTCTGATCATCATTCAGTCAGCAGTCAGTCTGATCATCATTCAGGCTGCAGTCAGTCTGATCATCATTCAGTCAGCAGTCAGTCTGATCATCATTCAGTCAGCAGTCAGTCTGATCATCATTCAGTCAGCAGTCAGTCTGATCATCATTCAGGCTGCAGTCAGTCTGATCATCATTCAGGCTGCAGTCAGTCTGATCATCATTCAGTCAGCAGTCAGTCTGATCATCATTCAGTCAGCAGTCAGTCTGATCATCATTCAGTCAGCAGTCAGTCTGATCATCATTCAGTCAGCAGTCAGTCTGATCATCATTCAGTCAGCAGTCAGTCTGATCATCATTCAGTCAGCAGTCAGTCTGATCATCATTCAGTCAGCAGTCAGTCTGATCATCATTCAGGCTGCAGTCAGTCTGATCAACATTAAGGCTGCAGTCAGTCTGATCATCATTCAGTCAGCAGTCAGTCTGATCAACATTCAGTCAGCAGTCAGTCTGATCATCATTCAGTCAGCAGTCAGTCTGATCATCATTCAGTCAGATGCTGGGATGTAAATGATGAAGTCTTCTGGAAGAAGGTTGTGGAGTTCGAGATGTGAAAGTTAAAGTTGCTTAATCACATGATCAGGTTGAGTGAGAATGCTGAGTGTAAATAACTGCTGAAAGCAGAAACACTGCACCAGTCCAGTTACACTGAAGTGGTATTCAGCAAGTCTGTTCTTCATCATGAGAAATCTTTTATTCTCTATCTGTGATGTGAATGAGACACTTGTGTTCTTTGAAATAAATGCTTTCTCTGGCATTCTCTCTCTCTGTCCATTTCTCTTATTCTCTCTCTGTCTGTCTCTCTTTCTATCTTGCACACTTTCTTGCTCTCTCTCTTGCTCTGTTTGTTCATCTCTCTTTTTCTCTCTGTCTCTCTTTCTCTCTTGCACTCTTTCTTGCTCTTTCTATCTTGCGGTCTCTCTTTCTTTCTTTCTCTGTCTGTCTCTCTCTCTCTCGATCTCTCTTGCTCGCTGTCTTTCTCTCTCTCTCTTTCTAACTCTCTTTTCTCTCCATTTCTCTCTCTCTCTCACTCATAGACAAACTGTCTCTGTGACAAAGAGTCCAGCCTACAGCAGTACTGGAGAGAACTTCTTTTCCTTCCGTTTACCCAGCAAGGGGAAAAAACATGATTCTTCCAAAAAAGGCCACACACACACACACACACGACTGCCTGAGAGACATTTTAGTGAACTGTTCAGTCTCCTCAAGCTGCCTGCAATCGTTTGACACTGAAAGAAATAAAGAATTAAATTCCACAGTGACGGAAAGAAAATAAAAGCTATAAAAAGAGATTCAATCTTCCTGTCAAGAGAAAGAGGTTTCAAGCTGGTGGAGAGATGGAGAATGTAGGAAGTGTGGAGGGAAAAGAGTGAGTGTATATGAGAAATAGAAAGAGATGCAGTTATCCTCGGTTCACTGTATAACACACGCTATAAATGTACACTATATTGCCAAAAGTTTTGGGACACCCCTCCAAATCATTGAATCCAGGTGTTGCTTTTCAGGGGTTGGGCTCGGCCCCTTAGTTCCAGTGAAAGGAACTCTTAATGCTTCAGCATACCAAGACATTTTGGACAATTTCATGCTCCCAACTTTGTGGGAACAGTTTGGGGACGACCCCTTCCTGTTCCAACATGACTGCACACCAGTACACAAAGCAAGGTCCATAAAGACATGGATAAGTGAGTTTGGTGTGGAGGAACTGACAGAACATCTTTGGGATAAATTAGAGCAGAGACTGTGAACGAGGCCTTCACGTCCAACATCAGTGCCTTACCTAACAAGTGTGCTTCTAGAGGAATGGTCAAATATTCCCATAAACATACTCTTAATCCTTGTGGAAAGCCTTCCCAGAAGAGTTAAAGCTGTTATAGCTGCAAAGGGCAGGAAAACTCCATATTACATTCATGTGCATGTAAAGGCAGGTGTCCCAAAACTTTTGGCAATACAGTGTATAAATACAGTTGAATCACATTCTTTACATTCATTCTTCTTCTAATTTTCCTCTAAATATTTCTTCTCACTCTCTCTCTCAATCCTAACACAGTAAAAAGGAAAGCAAGTGTTTATAGTACAGACACATCAGTCACAGCCAACAGCTTCTGTTAACACAGAATGTAAACGTACACACGCACACACATGCGCGCGCACACACACACACACACACACACACACACTACTCTTGTCACTCCATGAACTTAAATGTAGTTCATTTCATTTGTTCTGAAAACAGCCTTCAGTTTATCACACATAAGGACACACCCACAGACAATGACACACCCACATACACGCCCAGAGACATTTGATTATTTGCATGATTTGGGTCTTCAGTGAAATGAACCAAGTTTAGATAGCAGCTTGCCAACTTTGAGAGACACTGCTAACAAAATCCTATGGATATCATGAGGAAAGGCTGAGAGTTATAAAGGAGGCAGATAAAACAGAACACACACTGATATATACCTCAATAACAGACACGTGCACTTCCCTTTATTGTAAGGGTCATCAGCAGTCACTGACGTGTAAGCAAGCATAAGAAATTTGCATGTCAGTGTCAGAAAACAGAAGTTAACACCAGAGCCATGCTAAATGATTTGTTTATATGTGGAAAAACATATTCCATCTGCAAACAGTCATTCACTTATTCAACAAGGCCTTACATAAATCAAGCTACAAATTATAGCGCGTGTGCGCATGTGTGTGTGTGAGCGCTTGTGTGTGTGCCCTTTGAGCAAAGCTTGTTCCCACAGTCAAAGAATATTATTAGGAAAAAAAAACTTCCATTCCACCGATGTTGCTGTGAGCAGATAGAGAGAATATCAGGAAGGAAGAGAAGAGAAAGTCACACACACACACACACACACACACATAAATACACAGCTCACTCTGCTTTGCTGGCATCGTATCCCTCTGGTCATTCATCACCTGCCTCAATTCCAACACTATCTTCCTGCTCATATGTCCACTCACACTGTTAATGAGGAACCACTGCTTCCCATGGGAATTACAGACCCCCAAATCAACTGTTTGGAAGTCAAACCCCACACCAAACACACACCCTACAAACCATACACACCCTACACAATCTGGAACGCGACGTTTAAACAGCATAGAGTGATGTAATGGTCAGGTGACCACAAACTTTTACTATACAATCAACTTTAATATTTGTTTTCATGAGATCCGCTTGAAATTCTGCCAAAACCTTTTTAAAAGTACATGAACTGGCCCGAAGTTCTGTGGTAACAGGTGTATCAGAATTACAGGCTAGTTTCTAAAGTGACCCCATCGTACTGTGGTTCAAACCAAGTTTCTAAATTAACTGAAACTTGTAATACAGAGAACTAAGTCTGCACTACGGTTCATATTAGGCTTGAACTATGAAAGTGTCTGAAATTTGCTGTGTTATAGTGAACCCAATGCGGCATGTGTAAAACTACTAAACCTGAAGCTGTGTGGTTTGGCCTGACGTACGGTGTCAGTGTTTTAAACTAGGCTATGTGTTTTGGGTTTCCTGTTCAAATTATAACATGCACCCAAAAATGTGTGGTTTATGTTTTACAGACTTTGGCATAGTTTCATTTCCACATTTTACCCAGAGTGAGACAGATACAAAGCATCCTAATGGGCACAAGTCTGGTCACTGAAAGTCAACAGCTCAGAAAATTCAGACAGACACGTGGGACAGACAAAGAGAGAGAGAGAGAGTCTCGACTTTCAAACCACACTAGAATGGTCTAAATGGATGTTTTCTGGGGAAATGAAGTACAAACCATTAAAAAGATTGAGCAAACACCAAAATCTGGTGTTTGTTGTTTTCAGAAAGAGAGACCCTAATCTTAAGCAAGCACAGAATGGCCTCTATGAGAAAAGTAGCACCTCTCAGCTTTGACAAGTTGTAAATGTTGGTGTTGAAAGCCAACGAAACAGTTGCCAGAACCAATAAAGTTGCAAGTTCCTTATGGTATATTATGATATGATGATTGCAATGTCAAGTCTATGTGGATATAAAGGGGCAGGACAACTCATTCTGTTTGTTTGTGTTTTTTCCGATTACGTCAAAATCCGAATAGACCAATCAAGAACAATGTAGCAGTGAGTCCATGTGGCTGTCCTTGACGGAATGGTCGAAGACACTGCTCGAGGAATGGTTCAAGAAGGATATAGAGGAGCTACAGGAGGTAAGGCCCACTATGGAGGAAGTTTTTACAGGATTCACAGACGGAATTTTAAGAGATAATTAAACAGGAAGTGAGAAAGAAATAACTGACTCAAGGCTCTTGTAGACGTACACAACTTCACTCGCACGGTCTGTTATAGTCAATTATTTCACACCTGGAGAATCCAGATGTGACAGGGTGTATGGATAGTGATGGAAATCACAGATAGACACTGTGTGATTGGGTACTTGGGTGCAGGTAACAGATACCAATGTGTCACAAGGTGTCAGTTCAGTGATTGGAAAGATCCAATATGACCAAAATGGACACAACCTAAGGTAGGATGGCAAGGCCACTGGGCATCATTCCCAGGGGTGTAAATTTTATGTTATGTCTTATAGCCAAAGAAGGCATTAGCATGGGAAATGGTCTGCTGGATAAGTGGACTGTGATCTGCTGTGATCTCACCCCGAACACCTCTCTCCTACACCGTAGGGCTGACCAGCCGTTACAACAACTGCCCCATTAACCATCTACATCAACCATTTACATTCTTATAATTAAATTATAAGAAAGGGATTGGGAGTAAATGAAGTCAAAAAGGGATGACAAATGTCTGCATAGGGGGTGATAAATCCTGTTAAAGAACCCAAGGGGTTTTTTATTGAAATTAAAGACATTCATAATTTTCACCAAGTTCAAAGAAGTCCGTTATTTTAATTGTTATGGGTTCCGCTGACAAACAGAACAGCCACATTTGGGAAAAGAAAATTTCAACATTTCCAAACACATCCTTATTTAAGACAAAGAAAGGAAAATTTGACATCTTCAAAGTTTTCATGTCCAATCAGTTGTCAGAAAGACTGGTCAGTTTGTGTTCGAGGAATACTGGGATTACCCACAAGACTCTGAGAAAAATGTAGTGTGATGTGGTTTATCGTTTCATCATTCGCAGTTACGCCAACACTGTCGTCATCAATGCCACGAGCAGCTGCTATCGTACTGCAGGTCATAACACTGTGAATACGGATTAAGACGTTGAGAACAAAAACTGAACACAAAGCCAGCATTCAACTAAAGTGAACACTGAATCCAAACAGTAGCTTTTTTTCCTAGTAATGTAGTACTCAAGTCTGATTTCAACTTGAACACTCTTAACTATGAACTAAATCTCGATGTGCCTATGATACAGAGACTGTGATTTGGACATTTTTGGACATCATTTATGAATGCTAACGTAGTGATACCAGATACGGTGTACCAGAGTAAAAAAAAAAAAACTCCAAGAGGAATTACCAATACCAGATCCATGACTGACCAGTTAGCTAGCAATGTCAAAAACACTGTAGCTGATCATATCATGTGTGCATAAAGGTATATTTTGAGATTTGGTCTGGTTACCTTAAGCTAGCAGTTTTCTCAAAACCAAGCCGTCTCTTTGCTCTGGTTGCTGAAATAGTGGTAGTTTTACATAACTTGTTTTATTTTGCATTCAGAGCCTGGGTAGCCATCGTTGTTTTTCCTCTGAGCATATATTTTATTGTAAAATATCTTTAATCATACAAAAAAGCATTCCGACTCCAATATCACTGACCCAACCTTTAATTGAAGAAGCCAGATATCATGATCACAATCCAATTGATTGAGCAGATCATTGGCTGTATAAATAGTTATATACCATTCTCCAAGCAACAGGACAACTGTATCCGCTGCTAGACTCCATGAAATACATGAAACAATTTCATGCTCCCAACTTTGTGGGAACAGTTTGGGGATGACCCCTTCCTGTTCCAACATGACTGTACACCAGTGCACAAAGCAAGGTCCATAAAGACATGGATGAGCGAGAATGGTTTGGAGGAACTTCACAGAGTCCTGACCTCAACCAGATAGAACACCTTTGGGATGAATTAGAGCGGAGACTGTGAGTCAGGCCTTCTCATCCAACATCAGTGCCTGACCTCACCAATGCGCTTCTAGACGAATGGTCAAAAATTCCCATAAACACACTCCTAAACCTTGTAGAAAGCCTGGAGGTAGGGGTTCAATTTATCTCCTCCGTGGGTTTGATCTCCTAGTCCATAGTGTGTGAACATGTGTGTGTCAATGTGCCCTTCAATGGGTTGGCACCTTTTCTAGGTAGTCCCCTGCCTTGTGGTAGAGGGCCCCAGGCTCCCGAACACCCTCTGTATGATAAGCGGTACAGAAAATGGATGGATGGGTGATAGAAAAATATGATTTTTGTCTCTGAACCAATTTGACTAATACTAATATGAACAAAGTTAAATGTGTAAGTTATTCAAGTCCCCCATTCAAGCCTTCAGCTGAAAAGACTCAAGTACTTGAACCGGATTTAGGAGGCGAGGTGAGGTGAAGGTGCCAGAACTTCATTTGAACTTGAGAAATGATTCTCTGCCATATGACATGGCATTTGAGAGGAAAGTAACCCGACTACAACACTTTTTTTATAAGGATATAAATGACTCTCAACAGCAGCAGGTTACTGAGAAGGCGCTTATACAGGCGCCCAGTCTGTGAGACAGGAATTTTACACAGTGCAGTTTTATGCTAAACGCCTTGTGAAAGAACATTAATTTACCACAGCAGCCACACACTTCTCTACTGGCCTTGTCTCTCATGTTTATACTTCTCTTTTATTAACGTCCATCAATAACAACGTAGAGACTAAACATTTTCCGAATAGACATAGGACAACGGTTTCTCATTAAACAAAAGTTGTTTGAGAGCTACTTAAACACACACACACACACACACACACACAGCATTGGCAAATGAATAAGCGCCTTCCCCCTGGCGACACCATTCACCCTTTAACAACTATACTAAACATTATCTTCACTGCAGAACTTTTGTCATTAGCCTAGCACAGCTTAGTTTAGTTTAGTTTTAGCACCGTGAATTACACTGAAAAGTGCAGGAAGAACAAGAGCTTAGAGACGCTACAGAACAACTAGCATGTTAAAGCAGGCTGTAATGTAATGTAATAGTGTAATGTAACGCGCGCGTGCAGGAATGTTGCTAAATTGCGCAAACTAATAATAATTGTTATAAAATTAAATACTCACCGGTTGCTGGGATTCCCTGCATTTTTCCGTGCAAACTCTCTTCTATCATGAAGCCGTGTGTTTTATAGTTGTTTCCCCCTCTCTAATTCAGCCTCGGTCGAATTAACGTCAAACTTTCCGGTTTACTTTGTGCATTTGTTACACACGCTTCATCGCTCGATGTGGAGAAGAGACACCGATCATGTTGTGGAGGAGAGAAGAAGGAAAAAAAAAAAACCCAAAACAATCTGGGTCACTAAAATCTGTTTCCAGAGTCAAGCCTCTCTCTCGCTTTTTTTCCCTCCCTCTTTCTTTAATCTGCGCATCGATCCATTCAATCCTTCCCTCAGCTCCGTCCGGTTTCCTGTAGAGGGACTGCTGTCTCTTTCTTTTCTCTCACTCTGTTCCTCTCTAGCTTTGTGTTCGTGTGTGTGTGTGAGAGAGAGAGAGAGAGAGAGAGAGAGCGAGAGAGAGTGTGAGAGAGAGAAAGAGAGAGAGAGAGAGTGTGTGAGAGAGAGAAAGAGAGAGAGTGTGTGTGTGTGTGTGTGAGAGAGAGAAAGAGAGAGAGTGGGTGAGTGGGGAGAGAGATAGAAAGAGAGAGAGAGAGAGAGAGACTGTGCATGCCTTTTTAAGCAGTTTTGCGCAATCACTGCTTTGCTGATTGATAGGCATAAGGTATGTGTGAGGTTACAAAAATAAATATTGTTGCATGAGTTCATTCATTTATTCATTCATCTCCAGTAACTGTTTTATACAGGTCAGGGCTGCAGGGCATGGGGAACCTAACAACGGGAACCATGAACACGCACTCACTCTCTCTCTCTCTCTCTCTCTCTCTCTCTCTCTCTCTCTCTCTCTCTCTCTCTCGTTTATAACTAGGGACAATTTAGGCATGTATCAGAATCAAAAGCCCTAGGTCTGATCCATCTCCTCCAATAAACCTAATCCTGACCCCAATACCTAATCTTATCCAACAAAATATCACACTCAGTTTTCTTCACTCCTTGGAATTTTAGCTTAAACTGAGCTCACTACTTTGAGGAGGTGAAAGGAAACTGGAGAACCCAAAGGAAACCCACATGCACATGTGGAGAAGATGCTGACCTGAAAGCTACTGACCAGATACTACAGATCAGTATTTACACACAGACTGGCCTTTAAAGCTGCTGGTGAGTGAGCTCATATTTTCTGATCTGATGCGCAACACAAATCCAGCACTTGAACACACGGCACAAGATAACTTATAGGGTCACCATTTCTGCCCCAAGAGGTAGACCAGGCATGGAATTACCAGGGACTCTACGCATTAAGGTGCTTCTGACTAGGAGCCCCAGATAATAGTATCATACTGGGAATGGGAAAAGTGGGATTGAAGCCTTCACTCCCCACATGCATCATTGAGCCTTGGCCGCCCATGACCCTGTCGCCGGTTCACCACTGTTCCTTCCTTGGACCACTTTTGATAGATACTGACCGCTGCAGACTGGGAACACCCCACAAGAGCTGCAGTTTTGGAGATGCTCTGATCCAGTCATCTAGCAATTTGGTCCTTGTCAAACTCGCTCAAATCCTTACGCTTGTCCATTTTTCCTGCTTCTAACACATCAACTTTGAGGACAAAATGTTCACTTGCTGCCTAATATATCCCACCCACTAACAGGTGACATGATGAGGAGATCATCAGTGTTACTCACTTCACCGGTCACTGCTCATAATGTTATGCCTGATTGGTGTATAATGTCCACATATTTCAGACACTTACTGCAGAAGAGGAAAAAATATACAGTTACATGAAACCAAACTAAAGTTTAATTACAGGAAGAGTGCTACAAATTCCTGGTGACGAATTTCACGTCTAAATAATAATTTGCAGTATAATAGCTGCATTGCGAGGCTCCTTGGAGCTCTTTCTGTCTCTCTCGTGCTGGGTTTGGTTTGATGGAGGGGTTTTTTGGCATCCCCTCGTGTCTTCCTTCCTTGGACCACTTTTGATAGATACTGACCGCTGCAGACTGGGAACAACCCACAAGAGCTGCAGTTTTGGAGATGCTCTGATCCAGTCATCTAGCCATCACAATTTGGCCTGTTATTCAGATAGACTGACCTGTTATTCAGTGGGTATTCTTACCCACTGGGCATGCCTATTGTTCCCAGGATAGTCTCCAGATCTGCAGAAGATTAATTGATAATAATCAAGCTCTTTTAAATGAACAATTTGGATGAGTGATGATTGCCCCCCCCCCACATGTTTCTATGTGTTCTCTATCACAGTAGGTTATCACCCCCCATGTGTAGTGTTGAACTTCCCAAGAGTAGAAACCAGATCTGTACCTCTTACAAATACTCCCAAGTAGCTGCTTACCAAATGTCAACAGAATAGATTATGAGGTCTCTGCCAAAGCTTCCCTGGGGGCAGAAGGAGGTTAAATTAGTTACGCCTCATTGCCTCTCTTCAGTCAGCTGGGTGCCCACGTGCCTTGCACATGTCATGACTCAAACCACACAATAATGGCTTGGTTAATTAACTCTCTTCTTTGGCCAGTTGCCCATTTTCAAGTTCATGTTCAACTTTTCCTAACACCATCTGGTTGGTATATGAACCAATCTCTCATAATTTTATTCAGATATTCAGAACTTAAAAAAATTAAAAGAAAGAAAGAAAGAAAGAAAGAAAGAAAGAAAGAAAGAAAGAAAAAAAAAGAAAGAAAATATAAATAAATAAATAAATACATAAGGCAGACAGAACTTTACTCCAACTAAAAAAACTGAAATCTAGCACTTTGTTTCTTTTATAGGTTAATTCATTAAATTATTATCCATTTTTATTGAAACTGAGAAGATAATGAGTGAATGAAAGTAAATCTTACATGGTGAAAGCTACAGAAGTGATGAAACTAAAGGGAGTCACAATAACATGGTAAAAAAAAGTTTTTGTATGACATGAAATTTAATGTTAATTGTTTTAATTGCTTTTCTATTTCAATTCCAGATTCAGTTGGTCGGTTTTAATCAAACCACCATTTTACCTCTGCAGGTGGACCAGAATTATGTTGTCAATATCAAAATAGTTTTTCTTTTATTAAACTGCAAGCAAATATACACTGATCATGCATAACAAAATGACCACCTTCCTAATATTGTGTGGTCCCCATTTTGCTGCCAAAATAGCCCTGACCCGTCATGCACTGTGTATTCTGACACCTTTCTATCAGAAACAGCATTAACTTAACTAAGCTCGTCTGTTGGATCGGATCACACGGGCCAGCCTTTGCTCCCCATGTGCACCAATGAGCGTTGGCCGCCCATGACCCTGTCGCCGGTTCACCACTGTTCGTTCCTTGGACCACTTTTGATAGATACTGACCACTGCAGACCGGGAACACCCCACAAGAGCTGCAGTTTTGGAGACGCTCTGATCCAGTCGTCTAGCCATCACAATTTGGTCCTTGTCAAACTCGCTCAAATCTTTACACTTGTTCATTTCTCCTGCTTCTAACACATCAACTTTGAGGACAAAATGTTCACTTGCTGCCTAATATATCCCACCCACTAACAGGTGCCATGATGAGGAGATAATCAGTGTTATTCACTTCACCTGTCATAATGTTATGCCTGATCGGTGTAAAATAAAGAAGCTTTTTGTCTCCAATCAGCTACACAATAGAAAACTTTCATCAGTACATTAAGATTTTGTGATTATGTCAACACCATGAACTCTTCAAGTCATGTGATATAAACCACTCCTGAACAATTTTTGCAGTGTGGCAGGGCACATTATCCTGCTGAAAGAGAACACTCACATTAGGGAATACCATTGCAGTGAAGTGGTGTATATGGTCTGCAACAATGTTTAGTTAGGTGGTACGTGTTAGTTTAACATCCATATAACTGCCAGAACTCAAGGTTTTCCAGCAGAACACTGCCCAGATCATTACACCGCCTTCACAGGCTTGCCTTCTTCCCATCGTGCATCTTGGTGCCATCTTTTCCCCGGGTTACACACGCATGTACACGCACCTGGCTGACCACATGATAGAAGAAAAAAAACATGATTTCTTCCTTCTTCCATTACTCCATGGTTCTCTGAAAGGCGATGAATGGGAACTTTGAAGTGAGTATAATTTTGTTGGCCTGAAATTGGTCTAATTGTGCTTTTTTTTTTCAGAGGCGCTTAATCACTGCAGTTTTCAGTAAATCCGGGAAGATGCCAGTGGGCAGTGATCCGTTAACTATTTGCTGATTGTCCTTTTCCAGGCAGCTGAACAGCTGATTGTTTTTTTAAAAAGCTAGTGCCAAGGCAGCAGGTGGACGGTTGTGAGCGACGCACATACACTTTCCTTTTTGCAGTTAATGGCAGTTAAATGACACGTAATAACTATCCGCTATTCCTCTTTCCATTCCATTCCTCTTAAAATATTTCTTAGACAAAGAATCAAGACAACACAATCCCTGGTTTGAGTGATTCAAGAGACAAATACTGTAGGTTATGGAAACCATTTCTGTCTTGTGTTACTGATGTCTGAAAGGAATAATTGTCAGGACCTCTTTGTTTAGTATATAGTTTATAGTTTATACTTATAGTTTATAGTTTATAGTTTATAGTTTATACACTGTATGGCCAAAAGTAGGCAGACACCTGACCATTTCATTCATTTGTGGTTCTTCCACATTTACATTTACATTTCTGGTATTTGGTAGATGCTCTTATCCAGAGTGATACCCTAAAGAAAGGGTACAAAAGTGCTTTAAAGTCTCTATCAATGAAAACATTAACACTGGTTCAATAGGCCACAGACTTGAAAAACTGAGTTGTAAGTATGTACATACAATATATAAAACGGGAAAAAATAAGAGCTAGTGTTTCAGGAAGAGGTAGGTCTTCATCCATCATTTGAAGATGGTCAGTGACTCGGCTGTACATCTGGACATCTAGGGGAAGTTCATTCCACTACTTCGGTGCCAGAATAGTCTAGCTGTATACCTACCTCTTACCCTGAGAGATGGTGGGACCAGTCGGGCAGTGCTAGTGGATCTGAGGGAGCATGGTGCAGTATGAGGAGTAATAAGATCTTTGAGGTAAGATGGTGGTGGTCCATTCTTGGCTTTGTAGGCAAGCATCAGTGTTTTGAATCTGATGCATGCAGCTACCGGAAGCCATGGAGGGAACATAGCAGTGGGGTGGTGTGGGAGTACAGGTTGAAAACAAGTCGTGCAGCAGCATTTTGAATCATTTGCAGTGGACGAATTGTGTTCAGAGGTAGACCTGCCAGTAAAGAGTTGCAGTAATCCAGTCTTGGAATGACCAGAGACTGAACAAGCACCTGAGTAGCCTGTGTGGATACTCCTCATACTTATGTGAAGCAAACAATTGCATAAAATCCCTTTGTATGTTGTCATTTCCATTCACTAGAACTAAGGGACTCGAACCTGTTCCAGCACGGCAATGCCCCTGTGCACAAAGCAAATCTCTGCGAAATACAGCAATCTAGAAGGATATCACTTTGTTGTCTGAGATTTCACCACACTCCAGAAGCCGTTATTTCTTTATATAATCCGCTTCAAGAACAACATGTACTGAATTATACTGAATAATCAACAACCTCGCTTGCTTGTGATGGTTTTATTGTATTGCTTGGGTTTTAATAACGTTCAGTGTGTGTATTGTAGCCCCTCAGGCTCTGTGTATGCTGACCATCATATGATATGATTAAGTGAAAAAGAGAAGTCTTTGTATTACTCACACAAACACGAAAACACCCACAAACAAACAACACACAAAAGGAAATCCATAATGTAGCGTCTGTATTGTTACTGATCAACTTCCTAGCTTCAGACGCTGTAGAGATACGCTCGGCTTTATTCTGTCTTTTTCAGCAGAGGACACTAAGCCCGGTTTGGGTTCAGTGATCTGCAGGGAAAGAACTCAAAGGGTGCTTTATAAGGAGGAGATGGATGATGTAATGCTTCAAAAATTGGGGAGTGTTGAGATCTTCGCATGAAGAATTCTGCTTAATCTGCAGAACTCAGATTCAGGAGACACCGAAACATACTGAGCACAAATGCTCTGCAACGTGTATATTAAAAAGTTGAACAATTATAATCAAATATTAAATGAATATTTATCTTTATGGACTCCTGACTGTTCTGTGATATGATGAGTATTTAGATGCCATTAGAAGCTTTCTTATTAATGTATCTGAGCTCAAAGTGCACATTTTTGCTTAATTCAATGGTCTTTACGTCCAAATTTGGGTGAACGTGGTAAGAATTATAGCACTTTTAATTTTAAGGGACCAAAAGTATTTGGACAAACTGACATATCCCAGTCTCTCCTTGATTTTTTTTTTTTTTTTTTTTAAACCAGGAGATGCTTGATTTTGGTTAGCACGTTTGCCTCACACCTCCAGCGTCCTGGGTTCGAGTCTCGCTCCTGCTCACTGTGTGTGTGGAGTTTGCATGTTCTCCCCGTGCTTGGTGGGTTTCCTCTGGGTGCTCCGGTTTCCTCCCACAGTCCAAAGACATGCTACTAGGCTGATTGGAGTCTCTAAATTGCCCGTAGTGTGTAAGTGAATCAGTGTGTGTGTGTGTGTGTGCCCTGTGATGGGTTGGCACTCTGTCCAGGGTGTATCCTGCCTTGATTCCCGATGACGCCTGAGATAGGCACAGGCTCCCCATGACCTGAGGATAGATCGGATAAGCGGTACAGACAATGAAATGAAAAAATATTTTTTGCATTTTTTTTGAATTGGTGAAATTGCAAGCACTAGGTTTCTTCTTTAAAACTTCTACCAGTGAAGACACGCGTAAAAGCACTAGTCATGTATGACGCAGAATGCACATTGTGATGACATCACATGACGCGTCTTGGCCAAAATCTGCTGAAAATTGTGTGATCATTTGGAAAAATTGTAAGCCCCTCCATATATATTGTGTAGTTTGCTTGATTTTGTGTTGAATTTCTACCGCCGCAGAACCCTTGAGGGACTGATAATCATAAATTAAATTGCCATTATTAATATTTGCTAAAAGTTTTAGCAATAATCCAAGTCTGGAAACCATAAACCCTGGATGCTGATGCTCTGCCTAGCCTTTCTCTGCAGGTGTCTTTAGTTCCTTGTTGTTCTTTGTGTGTTTGACCTTCAGAAAGTAGAATCCATAATCAGTCGGTTTTGAGGTCAGGTGACCGACTTGGCCAGTGCAGAACATTGCATTGCTTTACCTTAAAAAAAATCTTTTAAAGTATGCTTCAGATCACTGTCCATCTGCAACAATTTATGAAGGATGTGGCTCAAAGTGAGCAGATAATATAGTCCTATACACTTCAGAAATCATCGTGACAAACATCATCAATAAGCACAAGGGAAATCCAGTGGCAGCCGTACATGCTTACTCTATACCATGAGGTTAGAGGCTTACATACCATGCTTCTCTGTGTTCTTCTCTTTCCATCATTATATACAAACTGACGTCTCTCATGTCTATAAAATGTTGTTCCAGGACTGTACTGGCTTTTTAAATGTCTGTTTTTGAGTCTTATCATTGGTTTCCATTTTGTGACTAACCTTCTAATATCACTCTGGTGAAGTCTTCTCTTTTAACTCCTGATCTGAGTCGGTTTCCATCCTCCTCCACGTCTTTAAGTGTTCCTAAGCTCACCAGTGCAAACTTGTAAATTTTCCATTGGGATGAATAAAGTATCTATCTATCTTTTTAAGAACATTCCAACTACTTGATTTGGCCAGACATTTTTTTTTCTTCTCTCCGATAGGTTTGTTTGGATTTTTCAGCATAATCATGGCTTGCTTCAATGGCAGTGACATGCTTTACACTTCATATTGAGAGATTTCAAATGTAAATGTGACTGAGATCAAGTCTAAACCTTCAGTCCGCTTACTTTTAAGTGAAACAATAAGGGAATAACACACATCCGGCCTTGAAACAGCTGAGACCATTGTCTGAGTACTCTTGGTTCCTTAAAAACGGGGTGAGCATGCATAAAAAAAGTTTGGCAGTTCCTACACTGTTCCTCTGATTTGGATGTGCATGCCTGCACTTTCAGCTCATATTCAGTGTTAAATGAAATCAACACACAGTCTCCAAAGCTCACAGGAAGTGAGAGCGTAGGAAGTAAACACCTCTAGAATTTTGGCATGGACATTCAACCTGAAATACAATAGGGTAGTAAAAATCCAAATCCCACTCCTCACTCCTTAAAACCATGTGAAAGTGGAAAATTTCTAACCAATTCTGGAAGAGATCAAGGTCCCAGTGTGCTAGTGTAATCCATTGTTTAGAACTTGTGAGTGTTTGACTCCTTTTTTGACTGTGTGTGTGTGTGTGTGTGAAATGATGAGGTCACCATCTGCCACTGGGAAACCCCCTGTCTGTGCAGCCTGGAAACAAAAGTTCTTGTATAATGGACACCGAAGCTGAACCAATCACATCGGCCAGAATCTCTCAAAGCCATAAACAGGAAACCGATCAATAAAATCCAGGAAGCTGACCAACATTTTAAGTCCCTTTTATTGATTTTTTTTTTTTTTTTTTAAACCAGCATGACTACCTTTACACAGCCGAGTACCCCTCTAAGGAAAACAAAACAACACTTTGTTTTTTTCTGGGTTAGTTCAGCAGTAATACATCGCTTAATAGCTAAACACATTTCTTTAACCAATCGAATTCTTTGTCCCCCCCCCCTCGCTCGTTTTCATTTCGAACCTGTTTCAAGCGGGTTTGTTTTCCGTTCTGTGTAAAAGTTCCATAGCTGAAGGATTACATGCATATGACATTTTCCACCACTGATCGATCATAATGCACATTATCGATAACAGTACTGTAAAAACAGTTCAAATAAATACCAACATATGAATGAAGTCATTATCATTTTTTTTTTTTTTTATATAAAGTTATCAAACTCTCCTCGCGGATCAATACTGAACACAATGTGAATGTATAAAGTTATCAGCTAGCTGAATAACACAACACTATCGCTTCCAGCAAACAGAAAAGCTCATTTGCTTTCGAAAATCAGCAGTGTGAATTGCACTTAATTGACCTTTGTTTTCAGTTTTGCTCACTTCCCAAACATATTAATTGGGTTTATTTTCAATGCCTCAACAAACCAATTGTGACTTTCATGGCACTATTCAAGCTTGTTGATGCAAAATGTTTTCTGTTTCCTGAAATCACAATGCTTAAAGGATATGTTAAAACAACGGAAAAAAAAAAGGATAAACAAAAACAAAAACAAACGTAAATTAGACAAAAAGAGGACACGAGTTCGCTCATTTGTCAACAATACTATCAATACCACGTTACCTTCACCAAACAAAGCTATAGATACACCAGTCTCCACCTGCAAACACCACACTAACGTGCAGCGTCTGTCAATTCTTTTGTTCATTACGAGGCAAATAGGACTAATTCTGATTCCCATCACTTGAATTTTTTTTTATTTTATTTAAAAAAAGACCTTTTGCTAAAACCCCTGAATTTGCTAAAGGGCTCGCTGATCTCAAGAATTCCCTGCAATTTCATTGAACCTAATGTCTAACAAAACACACGCTCGCAAAACTGATTGTGTGTCTTTTGCACTTATTGCTGCTTCTAAGCATCCTCTGAAGGAAGAAATTCTGGTCAATCCTCTTGCCTTCAGGAGAGGGAAACAACTACAAAGAACTAAAAACCCTAGGCTAGAATTCTCTCTTGAAACAATGAAAGGCACTACTGGTCAGAACGAAGAGCAAAACAAACTGAGAAAAAAAAAGAAAGAAAAAAAAACGAACGTAAATACTCAAAGGGTGGGCAAAGGGAGCGATTAAAAAAATAAAATAAAAAATAAAAATAAAAATCACACCCACCCGAGCAATTCTCTTCTTTCTGATCCGTTTTTATTTTTTTCCTCCTCGTATCACATAAAACAGTGTACCGAGACTTGGCACGATAAATAAAGAGAGAATGAGACCATTCCAATTTGGAATTAATTTTTCCGCTTTGCAGAGAATTCGTGAAATCAGCGATCCGTAAGAAAAGCTTGAGTAAAGCGCCGCTGCAGGACCAAAAAAAAAACCCCAACCGCTGTAGATTTTGTTCTTGCTTGAAGCGCGCTTTACTGTGTTAAGCCAAAAAAATATCATCAAGTTTCTCCATGTTCACTTTGAACTATTCCTAAGAATAATAAATAGACAAAAAAGCCCAGCATCTGACCACCCGGGATTTTGTTTTAGAATATGGCAGTAGAATAAACAATGAAAGAAAACGAAAAAAAAAAAAAAAAAACCACACAAACAAAATGATCAAGTGAATATATAAAAAAAAAATATATATAAAATGCTAAAAATGCTCATGGATTCATTTCACAGAATACAATAGGACTGGTTTGCAGTGTGAGTAGTTTTGGATATGTGAGTGGATCTCTGTCCTTTGCATACAGAGTGCATATATGGAGAAGAAAATACTATTACTATTGATATATATATATGTAAATATATATATGTGGAGTATATAGTATATTTGAACTGACTCACAAACCAAAGCACTACAAACCTAACCCTAGATTAATAAAGAAAGCGATATACCTATATTAAAAGTGCACAGTTTACCAAACAAAACGACTAAAACGACTCGTTTCCGGTTTTTTCCGATCGGACTCTAAACTCTTGTGGGCGGAGTTTAATTATTTGTGAGCGCAGGCTTCCTACTGAACTAAAAAATTGAAATAAAATACATAATTAAATGGTAATGATGCCTTTTAGTGTTTATAGCTCGTACTCATTCGTCAAAATATTTCCTGTGAGAATTAATAGATTGTAGAAAAAAATAAAATAAAATCAGATATTTTTGTCTTCCAGTGGATTTCCTTTGGGCTAAAAGCAGAGTGAATTTATCAGCATGATGGAATGGCGACTTCCCCGCTCAACTAGGGGCTGAAATTTACTGCAAAATGAAAAAGAAAGAAAAGAATCGATATTAGAATGTTGAATTTTAAAAAGGAGTTGAAATGAATAAATTCGGTGGCATGCTGCCAGTGATGTGTGAAGAAATGGCTGCAAGCAGTGCAGAGAGCCAATGGAAAAGTCTGATTGGTCGGCTGAAATGAAGTAGAAGCGAGAGTATTAGCAGGTTAGTCACCAGAAAACCAACATGGCTGGTGTTTGAATTAGAATTTAAAGGATTTTTTAAAAAGTTTCAGGGGGAAAAAAACCAAAAAAAAAACCCCAGCAAGCACAGGAAAGCCACTGGCTCACAAATATTAAAACCCCGCCCATCTCCTGGTAAGACTCCACCCACATGTTGCATTGCGTGAGGTGGGTCATGCGTGTTAGTAAAAAGCCAGGTTGAATGCTGTGTGTGAGTCCGAGACATAAGGAAGAAGTTCCTCAGACTCGTATCACTAATCACGCGCCATTAATAATCAGAACGCTACGAGTCAAGCGTGACGTAATTAATGAATCGAAACGTAATTCGAATAAAATGATCTCCGAGTACATAACAAAAAGAACATTTTTTAGTATAAAATTCACCATTTTTGCCCTTTGATTTGAACAACTTGATCTCTGCACGTATCATAAAAAGTCTAACACTCCGTCTTAAGCTTTCGCTCGTCGCTTACGGGATGCATGGAGGAACAGAAAAGAGTGGTCAGATCCAAGCTGTGTGTTCACGTGAGTGTGAGAGAAGGATGAGAGCGATAGCTTTGTGTCTCTTTAATACAGTACGTTATCTAAAGGCCTAACGAGGGCTTTAAATGCAGCACAGGCAGAAGCAGAGTTGAGGACTGAGGTCTTTACATCTTCCACAGATTCTCACACACACACACACACACACAATGTACTTCCTCTGGTTAGGAGGAAGCTAGCATGGGAAGGTTTTTTTTTTTTTACCTGAATAGTATTTCTTTACGAATATACAATACCTAATAATTTTGACTTTTCCTCGTCCGTCCTCAACCCTGCTTTTTAGGCTAATAAAGCTAAAAAAACGTTTTCATCGCCAGCATAAGTGTAAAATAACTACAAGCCCCACACGGTTTTTTTTTTTTGTTCATTTCCCTAGCATCAGCTTGCTATTTTAAAGCTTTATTTAGTTTATGAATCTACTCGTAGTGACGTGGTGCCGTGGAAATATCCAGCTTGTGAGTCACAAACTAGAATTGTAAACACGGCTGGCTTCCTTCACGCGCTGCTTCGGGACGTTACCGAAGCTCGTGTGAGAGGAGCGTGCATCATGATGGGACAATGTTATGGGAAGTGTACCTGGCGGTGTTTAAAGGGAAAGTGGTGAGGCAGACAGAGCAAGCTGCTGACAATCTGCAAGGAGAGCGGTGATAGAAGCCAGGGAAAGGGTTTTCTTTTTTTGTTACGAGAGGATTCACTCGTGCGCACATGCAAGTATGCATTCACACACAAGCGCTGGGGGGGTGAGACAGAATGATGATGCAGATTAGCATTAGCTTTCAGACACAAAGGACAGGGCTTTACACTGAGAAATGGACAGTTGCCAATAGAAAGCAAAAGACAGGCACTTTTCCAAGGTGATGCTTTTTTGTTTGTTGTCACTCTTCGTTAATCGTTCGGCATCGTAACGAGTGTGCCTTGTGTGTTGTGCTCTTTTTTTTTTGTTGAATCATCACCAATCGAAGGTGTGTTTTGTTTTGTGTGTTTGTGTTTTTTTTTTTAAAGATCAGATCTGCCTTTTTTGTGTGGCGAAATGTGGAACCTGAGTCCCCTAGCAGAAGTGCACTTGAATTTGAGGGAGTGAGCTGATTTTCCCCTCCTCCTTTATGCTCCAGTGTTATTTATGGCTATGAAGGACTCTCTCCATGTTTGGGGGATGGATCTATGGAGAGAGAGGAAACGCTCCTCTGTGATAATCATCCCCTCATGTAGAGCCCTGTTTATAAGTGTGCTCGAGGTGGAGACAGAACCTAGGACACTATGTTATATATGTATATATATTGTATATTTTTTGCAGCCAAGAATCTAGCAAATTGCATGCAAACAATTAGCTATATACGTCTTGGCCATAAGCTTGCCATTTTGAAAATAATAAAAACTCTTGCCCCCACTCCTGCCTACCTCTAATTGATCAAGACAGAGCAGAAAAACGCTCCCAAATTTTCAGTACCCGTTGTTTTGCTTTCAGTTTTTTTTTTCCCCACTTCAACGCCAGTGGTCCTCCCCTATTGTTTTGAAGTAGGGGATTTGCATATAAAATTGTTTATATGTGTATACAATGTAAACATTAGTTACCTGATTAGACAACGGGCTGCCGGGTATAAAGAATGCTTTTCTGAGGCAGGAGAGAGAGAGGGGGGGGGGAGAAGGACAGGAAGAAGGAAGGAGGATGTGTTAGAGAAAGGGAAAAGGGGAAGGAAATCTACCAAGGTGCGGATGGCAGCTAGGTATACATCACGACCACAACACGACGCCATTGCAGTACTAGTGGTCAGGAGAACCATGTGCGCGCTAACATACACTCAGATATGGAGCTGCCACTTAATATACAGCACCGTGAATACAGAAGGAAGCAAACTGCCCTCTGCAAAACACATGAATGGCAGCTATCATATTAGCCATCTTTTTTCACCTAGCTACTATCACACCGGTAGGCATAACATAAGGCATAGAGATACACACCGTACAGCAAATAGCGAGCGAGAGAGAGAGCACATGTGAGTGGGGCTTTGTACACCGAGAAGCACTGTTTGAAACATGCCACGCGACGCTTTTATTCGCAGTAGATCTTGTACTTTTCGCTGCAGAACACAGCTGGTGTTCCCAGGAGGCCGTTGGGCTCGCCTCGACCCCCGCAGTTGGCAGTGAGGGGTGGACTTACATGTGACTGCGCAGGGCTATGAGCGGCCTTGGCCCGGGAGGACGAGGACTTGGCCCTGCCGCTGCCTCCACTCCGGCGCGTCTGCTCGTGGTCGAACTCCAAGTCTTCAAGACGCTGCGTGAGGGCCAGCTTCTGCTGGATGGCCATGCGAAGGAGCGAGTTCAGGGTCTTCTTCTCGTCCTCGGCTGCTGCCAGCTGCCTCTGCATCTCGTCCAGCTGAGTGACGTATTCGTCGCAGCTAGCAAAAGTCAGGGAGGGAAGGCGGAATAAGTGAGTACATTTTATTTATAGCGCACATCTAAAACAACATCTGTTGACCAAAGTGCTACATATTAAAAGTATTATCCACCAGTTACGCAAAAATTGCACACATACGAAATTATTTCAACTTTTCTCAAAAGCTATGAAAGAAATCTACGCTTTAAGCTAAGATTTAAAAGTGGCTACAAAAGAAGCATGTCTGATGTCTACCGGTGGACTGTTCCAGAGCCTCGGTGCAGAGACAGCAACTGCATGATCACCTTTCTGTTTCAGCTGAGATTGAGGAACAGTCAGCAGTAGCCGTGTGGTGGACCTTAAAGGTCTAGAAAGCAGTATGTATACAAAGCTTGTGCAATGTAAGAGGAGGCTAGTCTATTTCAATACAAACAATAAAACCTTCCTAAATCCTAAATTTAACTGGAAGCAATGAAGGGCAGTAAAAACTGAAGGGGAATAACAACTAAAGTGGAGTAAAAACTGGGGTAATATGACCTGACTTCTCAAAGTAAAGGAAAAAAAAAAAAAAACTGGAGCATGAAACAGTGCATCTATATGCAGATGACATTTTTCATGCGTGTGACTGGATATCATCTAGCAAAGGGCTTGGAATGGATCAGTCTCTCTACCTACAAAGGGGTCACAGTCTTCAAACAGCTAATCTTACAAGCCACACCAGCTACTGCTCAAAAAGAGTCTCTCTTTAGTCACTCTGGGGGAAAACATGTGATAAGTCTATATGACAGACAGTAAAGAATTATGAACTATATGGTAAAAGTACACAGCGAAATATTGTGTCAGCGTTCAGCTCTTTGTTTCTACATTGGACTAAAAAACAGTACACTGCACTGTGCACATCTGGAGATGGGACAATTCAATGAGATTCAGGATTTTGTCAGATGGTGAATGATCAGAGTGTCTAGCTTGCAAGAATAATTATTTGAAGGCTGAAACCAAGTGATTAAACAAATCCAATCAGGTATGGCTCCTACAGATATCGTATAAAACACCTTAATTTAGTAAACAGCTTCAAAATGTATATGAATGATAGTACAGTAATGTTCTTCAGTTAAATGTTACTACATCTATCTATCTATCTATCTATCTATCTATCTATCTATCTATCTATCTATCTATCTATCTATCTATCTATCTATCTATCTATCTATCTATCCACACAGTGGGGTCCTAAAACAAAATAAAAATACCTAATGTTTATCTGCTATTGAAATGTAACCAGATTTGTGGTATATGTTAAATTGTTTTTGTACAAAAGGTCAGATTTTCCTTCAGTATTGAGAAACAAAATCAGACAACACTCTGGTGGATTTGATACAACACGGATCATCAGGTTTTACACAGACATGTGGTGTCTGGGTCAGCTTGAGTAGACACCGTCAGTGGGGACCTACCAAGAACTAAAAATTCGGGAAAACGTGCTAAATTGAAAAAGAAGCTTGTCCACTAATGCTTTCAGACTTTCGGACCCCACTGTGTATATGTGTGTGTATATATATATATATATATATATATATATATATATATATATATATATATGTGTGTATATATATATATATATATATATATATATATATATATATATATATATATATATATATATGCACACACACGTTTCACCACTTATCTTTGCTGGACTTTTCATTCTGTTCATTCTGACACCATTAGACTCTCACACCACTAGATGGCGCTCATGAAGTGCCTCTTATTGTTCAGATGCTCAAAAAACGTCAAAACGCCCACAATTCATTTCTGCTGCTGGTTCTGTGAACAGTGCCTTTAGCATGTAACATCTCTTCAGTCAACATACGAACACAAAGAAACACAAACCGACATAAAAGACACATGCAAACCCACTGCACAATATGGACGGGCTACTGAGATGCACATTCATGATAGTACCAAACCGTGCTATGGTAATATATGCAGTGGCTAGGTTTACTGGAGAATCTAAAAGGTCAAGGATGTATAAAGAGAAACACTGCTGGGTGAAACACTCTCCATTCAAACAAACAGAGAGAGAAAGACAAAGAGAAGCAAAGATGGAGTGGAGGCGGTGACAGTGATGGTGAAAATGAACAAAGTAGCTCTTGAGTGAATACAAATTCAGTTTTTGTATTCCTGTATTTCCACCAGCCTGCGCTCTCTCTCGCTCTATCTTCCCCCTCACATACACACACACACACACACACACACACACACACACACACACACACACACACACACACACACACACACACACAGACACCTCCTTGCAGCCTATATCTGTTTTTCAGACATCACCCTGCAGCTGGCTCTTTCTTTAAAATGCTCTGAATTTCTTTAAAATTCTTGAAAAACTCTTTCCTCTGCATTCAAAAATACTAATATTAAGTACTAAATACGAAATACTCGGCTAGCCCCGAAACATTTTTTAATTTTTTAATCCTCATGCTTTTTTCCTTTTCCCAATCTCTGGCTTCAGGTAACATGATGTGTCCCAATTTCCACATGATATACCACACCTTAATAAGCAGCTACTCCCTCACTTTGAGCTGTGCATGAACAAACATGTACTTATGTATTTTACCATGGTCAAGGTCAGCTTCTTCACGTAGAATTGTACACCTTATTATTATCAAATTCACCTCGAACAGTTCTACACTAAACACGCTATATAAAGACCTACTGCAGTTAACATGTACCTAACAACAGACACGAATGAAAGCCACAATAAATGTGGGTGTTTTTATGCATATGAGGCTCTGTTATTGTCTTATTAATGCCTGAAATGTACTTCTAACTTGTGGACTTAAAACCATTATGTCTATGCGTTTGATTTTTCTTTTAATTTTAATATATATATATATATATATGAATTCTCCAATATAAACAATATAGATCTGTAGATCTGTATATATTCAGATTCAAGACCTGCGGCTTGAAAGAGAAAAATAACAATGAATATTTTAGCTCTAAGCCTGCCCATTGGCCGTTTTTGTCGAAGATGATGTGCTATTGGCCGCCTGGGTCTTTATTGACTGCATCATTTCCCACGGGAATGAACTTTGATCCCTGCAGTGCAGCTTCATTGTAGACGACGCAAACGCACGGCCTCTTGTTTGTGTGAAAACAGGGTCCGCATGTGTGTATGTGTGAGGGTGTGTGTGCTCTCAGTCTGACCCAGACGTACATGCGGACTGACAATGGAGATCAGTGAGGCTCCATTAGCCAAAGTCTTCCCTTGGGAATGTTCTCAAAAGAAAGATTGGGGTGGGCAGACTTTTTTTCCCGGGAAAAGGGGGTTGGGGGCACAAAAACAACCTTGTGTGGGAGAAGACGATAAAGTGGAGCTCTGGAGGACCAAGGGAGTGGGTGGTGTCCTATTGTGAGGCCATGGTCACTGCATACAAGCCAGCCAGAAAGAAGTTGCATGTTTAGAGGAGATTTAAATGCACACAGCCCCTAGCTGTTCGGGCAACATGGGAAATGGCATGCTTCGGGGGTAAATTAACGGCGACATGGAACGAGGAATAAAAAAAGACAGGAAAGTCAGAAGAAAAAAAAAGAATTATGACAAGCATACACTAATTTGCTTTACTGGCAAAATGCACATTACACTATGGGTTTGTTTCTCTTGTGAAAGTTGTTTCATTAACGAGAGCTATGCAAAGCTCACACACACACACACACACACACATATACACACACTCTTTCTCCATCTCTCCCTTTGTTCTCCTCCCTATCCCAGAATATAGACATTCTTTAATACTAGACCTTAAATATCTTCATTGTCTATTTATTTCATCATCTCTGAATGAAGCCTCACTAAACTGAAACACAGGCATAATGGGAAATCTAAAACAAACCATCTTGCTCTTTGGCCCAAATATTAAATGCACAAAAAGCAGCCAATCAGAGGCCTTACTGCTCAGCGCTCTAACATAAAGCCTAGACAGGGCTGTGGGAAACCCATTGTGTAAATATTATGTATGTGATAGGATATGAGACAAGGTCCTGATATAGCAAGCATGTTCTAAAGTGTGTATGTGTTACATACATTAATTTTGAGATTCTCTCTAAAATCCTGCTTTGACAATATATATATATATATATATATATATGCTCTAAACATACTATAATTAGGGTCTAAAGCTAGTTCTAACTACAAAATGGACACCTTTCTAATGTAAAGCATAGCAATTTTGTCTCAAAATAGCTTTCTCTTTTCATTCTCTCTCTCTCTCTCTCTGTCGCTCTCTCACACACATGCTTTACTTATCAAGATGAAAATGCTTAGCCATTGCAGCTATGCTGGTGCTGCAGTACAAAGCGATATAAGATTCTGCAGACCATCTTTGTATGATGGTTGGCATAACAACAGTGCTCAAAATAGATGACTGTGTCTAAAGAGAAAACATTTTTCTCATTTTTCTTAGAAATCATATTTATTACCATAATTATTAAAAAACTGTCACCCTGAACAATATCCAAGCCAATATTTTTCATTACTGAATTACAACTTAAACGTAATCTTCCTCCTGTCAGGATTTTTCATGAATAACATCATTTGGTAGGAGAAAGGTTGATATTAACCACAAATATATTAATTAATAAAAAAAAAAAAATTATTAAAAAAAAAAAAATTAGTGGTTAGCACTGTTGCCTCACAGCAAGAAGGTCCTGGGTTCGAATCCTGGGTTCGAACAGGCAGGGACCTTTCTGTGTGGAGTTTGCTTGCCCCGTGCATGCGTGGGTTTACTCCAGGTACTCTGGTTTCCTCCCACAGTCCAAAAAACATGTACATTAGGTTGATTGGTAATTCTAAATTGCCCATAGGAGTGAGTGTGTGTGGTTGTCTGTCTATATGTGTGACCCTGTGATGGACAGGCGACCTGTCCAGGGTGTACCCCTGCCTTTCGCACAATGTGTGCAGGGATAGGCTCCAGCAGATTATATTAATACTTAATTATATTATATTAATACTATTAAACATTCTGTACAAGCACACTGCTCTTTCCATGGAACACCAAGATAATTCCTATTAGATCATCAGAGTTAATGGGCTGCTGCAGGGACATGGATATAAAGTTACAAGGCAGCTGGAAGCAGTGATCAAGTACAGATATAGAATTACTAAAAGAGATGCTCAGGAGAGTTACAAGGAGGCCAGTAAGACCATCTCCAAAGTGGAGGACACAAGATCAACACAGAACACATAGTCCACGGGCTATTTGGAAGGGTGTAGCTAAATCCTATGTTTACACGGTTATGTAAAAACCACAAACACACACACACACACACACAAAACCCTATGCATGTCCCATAAGTGGTCTGTAGAAAAAAGTTATTGGGGCATAATAAATGGCCTAATCAGGGCTCTAATGTTCAATCCACTATCTAATCTTGAGTCTCCAAAAGGCCGGTCCCTCATTTTTACATGTGAACACATTGTATTCTTTTACCCTATGACCTTCTTGCTGATAATCGTGACTGTGGGTTTACACTTGGCCTCTTGAGCCACACCACATTGATCTATTGCAGTTTTTGTCCTGTCTGTCTTGTGCAAAAGAATTTTAGAAGCTGCTAGAATTTCTGGCTTTCAGTAAAATTGTATTTTGTGTTTTGACTGACTACACGCTTCAGATTACTATAAGAAATGATTCTCCTAGAAATGTTGTTCAGTTAGGTGGAAAGGATACAGAATAGTCCATATATCAAATGTGCTAAACTTTGACTAAATGCATTTTAATGGAAAGTTGGTGCTTACCGGGTGGCAAACATGGCTCTAAGGGAGGAGAAGGTGGCGGCATCCTCCTTCAGGGCCTTGAGCTCGTTGCGTAGCTTCATCATTGTCTCAGTCACCATGGCCTTCTCATTCTCGTATTTGCTCTTCAGGTTGGCGAGTGCTACCTCAGCAGTCTGAGAAAAGAGGATGGTGGGAACACGATTAAGGCAAACTATATACGAGGCAATAAATCAGCTAAAGGATGTGTGAGAAGATAGTAAAACATTCATAATATAGCTCCAAAGAAAGCTAACAATTTGATTCAAAATAAGGAAAAGAAAAAGATCCCACCCTCTCTCCTACCAAAAAATATGAAGCTATAATAATATAACACTTTTTTAAAGAGCAAAATTATGGCTTTAATATATTTATAAATGATTACGCTCATAAAAAAGTACAGTAGAGCTTAGCTAGATATTATGACTGAGGTTGTGTGTGGTGGACCACCAGGTCATACAGCAGCTAAAAAGAGTCAGACACATGCGCCACCCTGCCCTGCAGCTTGTGCTCACCCACTAATGCTTTTATCTTTATACAGTACAGAGAACAGAAGGGTCAGCTGTCAGAGGAGACTCTGTGACCCATACGGAGTCCGCTGACCAGACGAACAGGTGTACCTAGTTTTTAGGACACTTTTTAGTACACAAGTGCTTCATCCTAAAATGGCCCATGGTTCTCGGTGTGGGGTCCAAATTACATTTGATTAAAATGTCAACTAACAATGCTAAAAGTCTTTATATTTAGTTCATATGAATAAAACGGTTATATTTAAATATTAGCCTGTTTGATTGTCCACCTATATTGATTGGAAAATTTCCAAACTCTGCTGACAACTTTTAATAAGCTGTGTCTTGTTAAAGTTCAGGACTAACAATCTTGAATGGTTGGATATGGAGGGTCCCCTTAAAAGTATTATTTATAGTCAAAGAGCTTAGAGAGAACTTAGCAAATAAGTAAACATGCAGACTGCCATGTCATTCTAAAAACTAACAAAATGTGGTGGTATTAAATCACTAGACCAAATATTAACCTGCTTGTTGGCTTTGAGGACCGTTCTCAAGGTGGCGATCTGCTCTCTCTTGGTGCTGAGAAGAGACTTGAGCTTAAGAATCTCTTCCACACTGGCCTCGTGGTCGCGATCAGCGGTGGGACCAAGCTCGGCAGAGGCCAGACGCTGACGGGACAGCTCTGTGCTGCGGTCCACGGCCAGCTGCAGGTGTCTGATCTGGTCACGGATGATGGCCACCAAGTTGTAGATGTTCATTGGTTCCTTGCGCGGGTCAGCCACTGGGGAAGAGACAGGGGACGGAGATTCTGCCTCAGGGGTAGGGAAGAGGCCGCGTGTCAGCAGGATGGGTGAGCGACGACCACGGCCTTCAGGGCTGCCCCGATTGTTGCCGTTGGTGCCAGCGTTGGCTTTGCCCTCGCGGTAGAAGTCGAGCATGACACGGCTGGGCGTCTCATTGTTGCACATGCAAACATGGTGGTAAAGGTTGGCGAGCTCCTCGCTGAATGTGGCCAGCTCGTCTTGTGCCACGCTCAGGCTTCCCTGGCTCTCACCGGCTGCCTCACTGGCGCGGCGTAACTCCTTCTCCATCCGTGCCAGTTGCTCACGCTCTGCCCGGCTGCTTAACTCCAGGGTGCTGAGCTCAGAGCGCAGTGACGCCACCTGGCTTTCCAGTCGGCTACGCTCCTCCTCAAACTGTGACCGGCAAGCAGTGTATTCAGACTTCACGGTTTTCAGTTCCTCTTTCAGGTGACCCGCCTCGGAAACAGCAACCTGGGATTTACAGGATTTAATGTTTTATTAAATTCCGTTTGCCACTAATTTTGTCCAGCATCATTTAAGCATACTAATTAGACTCATTACAATAGCATAACCCATTCTTTATCCATAACCATAACATAAAATGTGACAAAAACAAATATCATCCACTGATGCATGAGCTGGACACGTGTAATGATTCTAATCTCACCTTGTACTTGCACTCCAGGATCTCAGGCCCGTTGATGTCCACCTCGTAGTAGTCGCTGTCCTCGTTGCTGTCACGTTCCTTCTCGTTGTCCAGGGCTGACTGGCGCTCCTTGCTGGCCTGAAGCTTACGAATAGCGTTCAGGTTCTCAGTGAGGCGGCTCACCTTCTCGTGCTCCTCCGACAGAGCCCCGTTGGCCTGCTCCAGCTGCTTCTGTGAGTCCTGCAGCGTTGACACCAACGTCACCTTCTCCCGTTCCACCTGAACAATCGAGATAAGATGTGGTCAGTTGGTGACATTTTTTGGTTTCATGGGATAAAAAAAAAAAAAAGAAAAACCAAAATATACAGCAATATTTCTTTGCATTAAACCCTTGAGAAAAAACTAAACTGCATTCAGCGAAAATACAGAGTGACTATGCTGTCATCATGACTTGCATTTACAAAGCCAAAAACAGCTTATGACTCTGTTTAGTGGTTTTCATTTGGAAACAAAATATGAATTATGTCAAGTCAGGAGATCCATCATCGTGTTGAGGCCTAGGTCTGACACAAACATGCTTATACAGGTGCTAAGGTTGCATGTATACTGGATTGCTTTGTCCACCTGATATTCACGTCATTCTAAGACTAGGTTCTGTAACATGTAGAAGGGTTTGGTTTAGTATATTTGTTTTTCATACCAAGAGAGACACTCCTGCACACAATAGAGTGTGGGGGGATTCTTGAGTTACCAAGCAGAACAAAATGCAGCATGAAGCTATTTTAGAAAGGATCATGTTTTCTACTTGAGTGTCAAAATTCTCACTCACTTTCTTAATAATTCAAAGAGGTAATAAGACCCCAACCTGCCCACCCCACCCCACACCTAAGGCCTTAGGTGTCTGAATTAAATTATACTTATAATATATCTATGGATTATTATTATATGAAAGCAATACTGCAAACAAAGCAAACGTCAAACAAATGACGCAGCATTTTTCACTGTTGATGTGATGATGTTCTTCAAGGATATTGAAGTAACTGCTAATTCACTTTGAGTCAATTCAAGATTTCATGACGGATGTAATATGCTTGTCCGTTTCTACACTAACATGTCCTGACGTGACCCAAATACATATCAGGCAAGATGGGCACTCATATCGCTCACTACTCATTGCCTGAGCTATTATACTCTCCCAGGGATGGTCATGTTGGAGCGGCTAGTCTCAAATCTTTGAGATTGATTAGCTGGTGGGCGACTGAGAGCTCTGGGGGAATGGCAGTGAGTGCATATGAAGGACGAGAATCAGATTACTACTGTGCTGATTATTCTTCTGTACCGTCTGGCAGCATTTTAACGTGCTCGAAGAGAGCAAGATGTGTCTTTAAAATGCTTGCAGTGTGTTAGTCTGCTGTCTGACACACACACACACACACACACACACGAAGCGCCTCAGTCACCATGGAGATGGCCCTTCTAGGTCAAAGTTTATAGGTTGACTTCCTGACAGATGGCAGAGCTCACTGTGCCACACAATGGGTGGGGCCAGGGAAGCTGTCAGCCAATCACAACAGAGCATTTATACTCAGGACACATTAATAGGTGCACTAGATTCATTTGGATGAAATACTGATAACTGGTTTTAATTTTATTGATTCTTGATTTAAATTTGCAGTCTTCTAAAACTGTGTGTAAAAATCATGGAACTTGTAGTAAAAGGAAAGATAAGAGGGGGAGAGGCATGCATTACTACATGTAGTGACTGAAGCACCATAAATTTTCAGTGTTTGGTGCACCGTCACACTACACAGGTTAAAATATATAGCATACTGTTTGTCTGATGATATCTGGCCACAGCCTAGTGCTCTGTAATACCTGCAAAAGTTGTTGTTTAAGCTTCTGGATTTCCGAGATGTTGAGTTCGCTCAGCAAGTCGTCCACGAGGCTGGGGGCTGGATGGAACAGCTGGTCCTTTTTGGGCGTGGACATCCGGTTATCTTCGGCATTCGGGATCTTGTCAAAGCCGTTTTCGTAGATGTGTATGGGGTCGTCGTTGTTGGGCTCGATCATCACATCTTCACTGAACTTCAGCCCATCCAGAGAGATGCTCAAGGAATTGTGGTACATGGAGTCCCCGATGTTCATGTATTGGGACAGTTCCTTCCTCAAAGACGCCTGTATCAAGAAATAAGATGCAATGCATGGTAAAAGGCAATTTAGTTAGCAGTACAGCCAAAAGCAATTCACATGAGCATATTTGAAACATTAATGACTGCATCGAAATAGATTAGGAAATCTATAAACTTCATAAATGAACTTTTAACAGTGACGAGTATACTACGCTGATCTGAACCAAATAAACTTTATTAATTCTGAAGGGAGCAACTGGTTGCTGGGTATAAGCTGTGACATTAGTCACATTCACCAATAGCAGCCACTTAATGTACACTGTCACTAAGTGGATAAATGTGAATCCAAGCAGAAACAAAATAGTGACACTCCCAAATTCCAGAGTGACAACTGTAGGGTGCATCGAGCCAAATCTCTGTGACTGGCTTGATCAGAATGAAGCAACACTGAGGCACTTCGAAAAGTGAAAACTTGAAATAGCAGCAAGTGGAATGCCAAACCAGGTCATTAACTTTAACAGCAACCATCTTGAGACTATGTCATGAGAAAGCGTAATCAAGTATGAGTTAAGAAATGACTGCAGCCATGGCATGAGTGTGTTGCAGATGGCAATTTAACTATATAATACTGTATTGCAGCTTTTTGCTTTTTTATTTTTGTTTGTTGCAGTTCTTGCCTTCTGCTCCCTCTCAGTCTTGATGGTTTCCAGGGCTTCTGCTAGCTGTCTCTCGGCTATCTCCTTCAGACGGACGGCATCCTCCAATTGGCTGTTCAGGAACTGCGTGTCCTCCTCCAGGCGGCGATTCTCGTGCTTCAGGCCCTCAAACTCCACCTATGAGAGACATTTTTGATATTCTTTTATTATGACTCATTGTAAATAATGACCAGATGAATCCAGTCACTGATCTACGGTGATGGCCGATTCCATATTTATTAGCAAAAAGTTCACCTGGCTCTGTTTGAGCACAGACACTTGCTTCTGCAGCACAATGTTTTCCTCCTCCAACTCGCTGTTGTCCTGCAGCAGACGAGCCTCGCGGAACTTGTACTCCTTGACGTCGTCACGGAGTCGGGACCTCTGCAGCTCCACCACCTGACCGTTCTGTAGGACAAAAACAAAAGACGGTTTGACTGTTGACGTGTGGCCGAGAGAGAAAGAGGGCGATTTTCAGTTGTCATGGAAACCACACATTTCACGATGGCACTTTGGATGGCCAAGCGGACACAGATGGTCAGTGTGTGAGCAATGTATGTGTGTATGATAGTGGGAAACAGATGGTGATTACTCGAAAATCAGTAAATGCAGATAAAATCAGTCGATCCAGAATGACGGATAACACACAGGTATCAAATGCAGTATAAACATGATAACGTTTAAAAAAAGACAGGTATAAACACACAGGTATCAAATGGATGGAGGTAAAAAGAATAGAAACCTCTGATGAGAGCCCTCTGGACTTGCCTGTGTAGTGCATTATGGAGGTATTGACTGAATGGTGACAATGGTTTCTATTAATGGTTACCATTAATGATTAGTCCATGGCTATAAAAAAAGACTCAACTATTCCAAGTAGCAATGTTCTGTTTTGAACTGGTTCGTCACGCTACCACGTTTAACTAGCATGACAAACACAGATGAAAAACACTGGTCAAGTCGGTGCTTCACTGATCAGACCAGAACAGTTAAATGAAATGAGAACTATATGCAAGTATGTGAAAATTATTCCGTATCTGTGAAAATTACAGCTACGGAAGCTGTTTGGAAAAGTAAAATCCCCCAACTACAAGACTGTTATAGACTGAATGGCTATGCTACAATACATTTTCAGTTTAGCTGAGGATCCCTGTTGTATTACTTTGCGTCACATGCATCCTTTCCACTATGATATAAATTCATATTCCAGACCGCCATTTTGTATGCCTCCAGTGCACCTCCTTCATTCGTAAACCCTCTTAACATTTAAGCCTTCATTTGTCATGTTACCTCTTTTCCCTTATCCCACTCTCCATCTGTCTTTTCTCTACGACCCCTCCTTATCACAGAGGGAATATATCCAAACCCAGAGGAAGCTCAGATAGGAACACTGCTGCATACGTATGCATTAGTGCATGTTTTTGCATCATTCACAGATGACACCAAGGTACACATCAATTCAACTTCTAGGTTGCCCAACCCATTTCTACTCAGCTGGTGTAATCCTGCTAATAAACAGTTGTCATGACATTGTGTAAATGCACCAATAGGAGGCTTCAAGGTTTGACAGGGAGGGAATTAGAGCTGGTGGGATCTGGAGACTGCTGTTCGGTGAGTAGTCACCAAACACATCCTTTCATATTATTATTATGAAGCTTAGAATGCAAAAGTCAGTGCAAAGAATATGCTAATATGCTTAAACTGTCTATTGCAGGTGATTTATCTAAGCATATATACTGGATCATAGAAAACTGGAAACCACAACAGGAAACACCTATGTAAAAGATCTGAGTTTATTTTAGGAAGACAGTTTCAATAGCTTAGCCTCATGAGCACATAATCAATAGCACAGTTACATCAGCATTGTATTTGCCACAATCTCAAATTGTTTGGAGAGTACACAAATTCTTTCCAATGTTGTTGCCTCTGAAAGGGCATAATGGCATAAAATATATCAGTCTCAGGACTGCAAATGAATTAATACCAGACTGCATTGCTAGCTCATTAAACTCGCCGGGGCAAGAAAAAAAAAAGAAATACAGAAATTCACAATAAGTTGAGTGATAGGTGTGTGTGTGTGTGTGTGATTTTGGAGTCTTGTAATTTTCTACAGGTTCACAAGGTCAAGGATTGTGAATTCACAGGCAATGTTCACCTAGATGAAGATGTAGATGTAGTAAGAGGAGAAAATTATGAAATGTTACAGATAAACCATGGAAGTTGGCACCTTTGGGGTTGAAGTAAATTCATTAATAAACGACAGTTATGCAGGAATACACTACATGTCTAAAAAACGGTTTGTGGATACCTGACCATTACACCCAACTGCCACAATGTTGGAAGCACACATTTGTGTAGGATGTATTTATATAAACTGTAGAATAACAATTTCCCTTCACTGGAACCAAACCTGTTCCTCATGACAATGCCCCTAAAGCAAAGATCATGAATACATGATTTGCCAAGGGTAATATGGAAGAGCTGAAGTGGCCTGCACATGGCCCTTTTCTGAAACACCTTTGGGATGGATTAGAACACTGACTGCATCTTCTCGCCTGACGTCACTAATGGACTTGTGGGTAAATGGTCAAATCCCCACAGTCACGATCCTGTGGAAATGTTATGGAAAGCCTTCCCAGAGGACTGGAGGATATTAAGCAGCAAAGCAGGGATTAAATCTGGAATAGGATGCTCAGAAAGCACATATGAGCCTGATAGTTAGGTATCCTCAATCGTTTGGCCGTTTGAACATAAAGGCAGTAATGCTGCACATTATCTTCACATAACACAATGATAACGGACTGCTCTACAGCGCCTTGCTGAGCTCCTTTTGTTCAAGATCAAATAAGGCCCAGCTGTTGGGTTAGCATGGTGTACCTTAATACATATTGAACACCAATTAAAATGAACCCTGACCAGTCAGGATGCAAAGCAGGGCCAGGACCTCACAACCTGGGTCCTATTCAAGAGTAAGGACTCAGAGGAATTGTGGATATGGCTGGCTACATTTGTGCAAAATGGAGGAGAAATTACTTAATAATGACTGAGAGCTGACATTTTCTGGCAAAAAGAGAGGGACATGGCCTTAGTAAGGATGAAATTAGAGTCGAATAGACATGTCAGGAAAAGATGAATGATATTTGCACAGGTTAGTGACTGTGACCTCTCTAGAGACAGGCATATACAGAACTGTGCTGGTTGTAATTTAGACCTCTGCGTCTTGGGGGTTCTGTATTAGCATAACGCATTGGGGGGGGGGGGGGGATCACAAGACCCCTTGCTGGGGCTGTTTTGTTGAATATGTTACCATTTTTAAACATGCAGTGTTGGAGATCTGTGTGTACATTTTTGATAGGCATGATAACTGAGACTGTGGTTTAGAATGGCGTATGCATTTGTACTCACCAGCAGCTGCAGCTCATGTCTATGAATTTTAGTGAGACAGGGGATTAATAATGACATGAAGTTAAATGAAATTAAGTCAAGAGTCTATCACACTTGTCTTATGCTTTAGGGTACTCTCCAGTGAATTTTTTTGAGTAACCCCATAATAAGCAATTGAAATTTCACAACTTGAGAGTCAATCAGAATCCACTCTAGCAGCTTGTTTTTCATTAGTTTCAGACAAACCTATGTTCAAAAGCTGGATGATAAAGCGAGTGTGATTCCTGTCCCCATTAACAAGGCTTTTCAGGTTTCAGCCCAGTCTTCCACTGTCTCAAAAACCACACACACACACACACACACAAAAAGAAATCTGAGTATTGGAAAAGGGAAACACATTTTTCTGGGTCTTTCTGATCCTTGAGAAACATGGTCTCGTGGTGCACATGCATTTCTGATGTACATACATTATCCACTCTATAATCCCCCTTTCCCTTCAGCCAATCTTCGCAATATATTTTCCAACAGAAATGGCTTAATATATCATAGACACACTCTCTGACTTTAATTCCACTTCACTTTACGATGGTGGCCGTGGAACATTTTTAAACTACCCCAATTTGGCAACCCTGTCACTGGGATTCCTCCCCAACACATTTCTATTATTGAGATTGGGGCTGTTCCCATTTTTTGTGTAGTAGGTGCAATAACAGCACCATGGAGCTAAAATGATTGCATGTCTAGAAAAGAGAGTAAATCAGTAGAACAGAAAGATTTTTTGGTCAATTGAAACAGCGAATGTATATTTAAAAGCAAATGGAGATGTGAATGAAGACAGCAATACTTTGGTATTCAGTTTATATGAAAGGACAAATGTTTCCCTGGTATTTTAATTCCCCAAAATGGGACTTTCTGTTAGTACGAGCATCCAGGACAGCTGTGCTCATTTATATCATGACATTCAGGAGGCATGCTGTGAGAGAAAGCATTAGCTTCACACTGGACATTTTGAAAATGCCACCATTTTAATCTGTTTCATAATCACGTTCTATGGCCAAGATTTTAAAGCTTTCCTGTAGCTATAACAATTGTAATATCAGTGTAGTTTCACATAATAGATCATACAAATCGTTCTAATATATTCTGTGCTGCGTTTCCACAGCGGGAAATCACTGGGACTTCCAGGCAGCATGAGACAGAGATTACACATATGACAGAAGAGCCATAAAACCCTTCCCCCATCTCTCCCTAGTGCTTTCTCTTTCTCTCTCTCCTTCTCTCCTTCCCTCTGGCTCTGTGACTCGCACCATCCCCCACCGCTCGCCTCCTGTCCATCCATTTAACACATTTTTCCTTTGACCTGCTTTCTAGCTCTCCTCCCTCTCTGTCTCTTTCTTGCCATCCCTCCATCTCTTCCTCATCTGTGTGTTCCAGCTAGGGGTTGATTTTAAAAAACAACGTTAATAACACTGCCTCGGGGTCACGAATTCTCTCTAGCGGATCCGTGCAATCGGCGGAGAGCGCATGTACACGCATGCAGGCACAGCAGCCTTTTCTGCGGCAGAATAATGACGCACTGAAAAAATATCTATTAGCAGGCCTCTGTTTGTAGTCGGGACGGAATGCTGAACTTGGACAGACTAATTTGGTGCACACTATTTTGTTTCCATATAAACCAGAAATAATAACGAAGGCTGCTGAAAGGCAGAGTGGAAGTAATTTGCTCGGATTGGGGTGTGATGGACGGAGAGATTTGCTGTTATAAACTCCTGATGGCCCATGATGCTGTAATACGATCTGAAGGTCATGACGAGAGCTGCCTCCTGCCCTGCAGCTGAATGAGATTCAGTTAAGACAGCTAAGCTCTGTGTGTGTGTGTGTTTGTGTCTCTATGGTTGGTGTGTACTTAGATGACCCACATGCAAGCTGAGCAGATAAAAAAAAAAATCTCGAGGAATGTACATAATTCTAAAGAAATTATAGCTTTTATCTGTGTGTCTTCCATGTAAATGAAGAAGGACAGGGCTACCAAGCGCTAATGCTGAATGACAAAAAGATGGCCAACGACACTCTGGTGCACAAGTCATCTTACAAATGTCTTTTAAATGAGCTTTCATTGTGCGATTTGCTTTTCAACACTGTATTCTGATAAAGCTAGCAGCGTTGTGCTATGCATTTTATGCGTGACGCCATTTGCTGGAAAACGACTTACCTTCTGGTTATTAAAAACATTAACATTCATTTGAGATGATACTAGCCTTCTAAAATTCAAGCACTAGACAGTAGAGTACATAAGTAAGTCATACGGGATGTGTGTGTGTGTGTGTGTGTATTGTGGGCTGTGTAATGATGGTGTAGTTGACGTCAAACGATTGTTTCAAATGACATCAAGCAAGTACCATAAAAGAGCTCCAAAGTGCATCAGCTGGATGATAATATTCCTCTGGTGTGATGACTGCCCTGTGGTGGAAAACTTACTGACCTAACGTAATATGCTGACACCTGAAGTATTTTCCTGTACATCTTACAAAAAAATTCACCACATATACCATTACACGTTATCTGCTACGTGAATGAGCTGTTACCATAGAAACAATGTATTAGATGGAGAGCATTAATATAAAGCTGGGATTTGCTATGCTGCTATATATATATATCATGCATTGCCTAACAGATTGTTTATGTTAACTGGGAGTGTGAATGTGCTATGCTGCAAACTCCAATAAATATTTGGATGCAAATGCTATTGCGTTTTGTCTAAATCTAGAAGGAACCATTGTACATGTGCACATTAGCAGCTCATTAGGTTCCGAGTTACAGCTGGTGCACTGATTCGGCTCAGAGCGTCACGCTGTCGTTCAGTGCAGCCTTTAATCATTGCCGCAGCGTCAAAGTCTTTGAATCAGGCTAACCGTTGTAAACAAAAGAAAGGTAAATCAGCCCTTAGTGACAGAGCTCGGGTGTATTTATATACATTTAACCAAAGCTTGGCTAGATTCAGTCTTGTGTCTGCATTTAAATGGGCCTGTATTCTATACACATAGGATCTGTAGAAATAACAGTTATTTTAAGGTCTTCGTCCTCCTACACACACACACACACACACACACAGATTCCATTGTATCTTCCTTAATAAAAGTGTATTAATATTATTACTATTAAAAATAACATGATATTAATAGTGATTAGTTCATTAACCATCACTTCTTATAAATCATTTTAGAAATTTGAAGAAACAAAATTCTAAGAAACTAAATAAAAAAATCATCAAGCTTCATCGTTTTTCTTTGTCTGTTTTTTCTTCTCTGTTCTATGGCAGAGAAAGCCCTCACACACACACACACACACACGCACGCACTTACTGTGCTAGGACATGTAGCTGCGATAAACAAACCCAGCAGAAGATCTACACCCGCCCTACAGACACACACCCACTCTACATGCACACACACACACACTCTTTCGCCTCCCATCAGCCAACCAATTAGCCCTCTTTTTTAACGCCGTCCTGGCACCGAGTCAAGCTGTGAGCGTGCGAGCGTTTGGTTGGCAACTCTTAGGTATCGGGTGCGAGACCAAACATAAGAATAATAAAATACCTGATGAACTAAAATCATTAATTCTAATAGTACACTGTCCATTAGCTACAATTCACATGTTTGTCTCTAAGGACTAATTTATGTAGCTAGCTTATGAAATGCTTTTTCTATGATTCAGTGAAAGCTGATTTTCTATGATTTTGAGAGGGAAAGCTACAGCAATGTTAGGTGCTTAAAATCTTATAGGAATATCAGATCTTTATACATGCAGATTTGGTGACTTGTCTTATGTACTTAGTATTTATAGAAGGTATAGTATTTTCCATTATCAGAGCTTTCTAACAGTCACAGCTAATAGGTATGTCAAGTTTTCTGATACAGGAAGGGGTTCAGAGAGAGAGAGAGAGAGAGAGAGAGAGAGAGAGATGAAGGAATGTCTTTATAGCTGCCACAAGATAAGTGAAAACAGGAACTAACTTGCAACATTCAACAACTATGAGTAAAGGTAATAGTATATCATGTGTCATTCTTTAGTAAAAAAAGGACATGTTGCAGAGTTAGTCGGTATAAAATGTGTCAGGATGTGTGCTGTTCTGTCACACGTATCTGACTGGTTCTAATAGGAAACTTTATCCACTCAAAAATAAAAAAAGAAATCCACCGTGCAAATGATCTGCAATCTGCTTTTGAAAATGACTCCATGCTATCTTCTTAAGCATAATGAGATGATAAGAGACGTAAAACAAGACATTACAATGAGTCAGAAAAGCTTAACTATAGTATTACCTACATATCAGTTGATAGTGATGGAAAATGTAAATGGTGTTCAACATTTGATCATAGGAATCCTCAAATGGGTGTCTCACGACCGAAGCATTGATAGCTAACATATCTAACCCTCTAATCACGGAGATCTGTTCTGTATCCAGACTAAACCATATTATTTTCAGTATCTTTTGATCTAGCTCCTTGCCTCGTCCTTCCTGCAAGCCGATCCATGTTAGACTTCAATCGGTCGCGCATGTGGAAACATGAAGAGGAATGTCCGCTCTGCACTACCTCTTCAAACGTTGATGCTTCTAAATTTGACTCAGCGCCTGTAAAGGAGTAAAGCGTCCGTCACAATAAACACTTCCTGCATCTGCAGCAAGACTGAGCTACAAATGTGTTCTGTCACCTGAGATGTTACAGGGAATGTAAAGGGATGAAGGGGATCCCTGTGTGTGTGTGTGTGAGACTGGATCTAGGTGTGTTTAAATGAAACCAAGGTTGACAGAGATGTTGATCAGTTTCATCGCTTCTGCTGGTTAAACCCTTAATGCTGCTGAATCTGAATCGACACAGAGTAAGCAAAACACATACTTCTCCAAAGCCACCGACTCTGAGGAAGGAGAGATCTGGGGCCTTGTATGGGGAAGATTTTTTTAAAATGACGAGATGCAAGAGCCTCAGCTTTAGCAAACAACATGATGCTTGAAATGTGATTTATAGTACTCGGCAAAAAGAAAAAAAAATAGAAAGCCTGGAAAAGGGATTTCCTTTCAAATTTTCACAGAGGATCCTTAATCCGTTAAAGATTTGCAAAAAAACCCAAAGAGGATTGACAATTTAATATCAGGGATGTCGGCGCCAAGTCTCTTTTTATTTTATGTCACAAAATGGATTTGCACAATCCTTTGTACTGTTGTGTCTGAAAGCCCCACACTGTGTTCTAGAGCCACTCAAAGGATAAGCTTTGTCCCTTAAAGACACAAGAACATGTCATGTGATCTATTAGAGCAAGCTGAAGATTTTCAGAGCACTGGGAAGTAATTAGTGAGGTATTAATTTGTGCTTGCATAAGAGTGTATATGGACTGAGGCGTGTAAGTGGATTCCGTTGGTGTCGGGGTCAAGGAGCAAAGGGCGAAGCTGGCATCACGCCTGGCATGAGAGTATGTCACTGGTTGCCAGATCAGATACTGAGAGAGGCCAAGCGGAGGCAGGACAAACCAGTGGGTGCTCGGGATTCCAGAATGACGGCGCTCGAATAACATCCAGTAAATCGATATTCATTGGGAGGTTATGTGGATTACAATCTCTTTCACCATCAACAGCTGGTAATAACACCTGTATAAGTGCACTTAGCTGCTAATTACTGCACGTCTGTTCCAATAGCCCATCACAGTGCAGCAGTTTGAGAAGAATTATGCTGGGGTGAAAAATCAATGCTTTTGACCTGTATCTCCATGATTTTGTGCCTTGTAATGCTGTCACATGATTGGCTGATTAGATAACTGCATGAAGGCGCAGGCGTTCCTTATATAGCGGGCAATGAGTGTATAATTCTAAAAGGAAAAGATACAGCAGAAAGTGAACATTGTAACTGTTGGTGTGATGTGGGAAGAAACCCTGCTATGACTATGGCAAAGTCTATGAATAATATGACTCATCTAAACTCCTACACAAGACAATAAATTATTGAGTCATTTGGAAGAGTCATTTGCACATTGCAGTTTGATCATATTGCAAAGTATAAAACTGTGGCCAACAATACAAATATAAATAAACAGAAATTGGAATATGACGCTCATCATTAAACTATCAATACGCAATTTGTACATTTCTTCCAATTTGCCAGCACTTTTTTTTTTTATATACCCAAAGTAAATAATTGGGGGGAAAAACCTGGACAACATTTGCTCTTTGGCTAGTTTTCTATGTGTGTGAACTTGTGCACAATAGTAAGTCTTACCTCTCTGAGCTCCTGGGTGATGGTGGATAGGCGCTCGTTCTCCGATTGTGCGTTGGTGAGGGCATTGCGAGTCTGCCTGAGCTCGGCCTGGAGCTCCTGTACGCGCTGCTCGTAGTACGCCTCCTTACATGCCGACTCCTGGAGAAGAGATTCCTCCCGACTCTCACCATCAGCTGCCACTTTCCTCTGGTTGGAGTGAGCCTGTCCGAACGCCTGGGGAAAGAAAGTGTGTCTGGTTATGTTCCTGCTTAACACAGAGTCTCTCTAACATTTAGCTGCACTGCTTAGATGAATCCATGTCAGTTACTTCTAGTTCTCATTAATATGACGTTGGACGTCTCATTGAATTTAGGAGCTGACAGGGAATCCCATTTCTGTGAGACTGGAGAATTCCCCTTCTTATGTGTAAATCCTCTACCATTGTCCTCCTCTGATATCAGAATGAATACACAACCACCAACAAAGCACCAAACCACAAATTGGCATTAGAATCACTAAACACATTACAAACATTTCAATACGATCATCCATCCATTTTCTGTACTGCTTATCCTCAACAAGGGTGCATGGAACCTGGAGTCTATCCCTGGGAACTCACGGTCCAAGGCAAAGGACAACCTGGACAGGTCACTAACCCATTGCAGGGTACACTAGCACATGCTTTCACACACTACAGACAATTTAGAGACACCAATCTGCCCACAATGCATGTTTTTGGACTGGGGGACGAAAGATCCTGGACCATCAAGGGCATTAGTAGCTGCAGATAATCTTTCATGATGCTGGCTAATTTCACTTGTTAGTTTAGACAAAGAAAATCAGGTGGTGTTGTGTAAGGTTGAAAGAAAGAAAAAAACAAACAAAAAAAACTCAAGTGCCTCAGCTCTCACACGGCTTAACTAGGCTTACTGAAGTATAAATCAGTTTCTCACAAAACGTCAATCTTGATTAAACCCAGACAAAATCTGACCTGTGGCCTAATCATCAGGCTGTGATCGCAAACTTCCTGTAATCTAATCTCTCAGCCTTGGGCTGTAGCCATGAGATTGACGGTTCAGATGAAACACGTGCACGCTTTGTTCAGGTCTTACGCAAACTTGGACGACTTTGCTGTGCCCTCTTGACAATGGCACACCTTTATTTCAGACCCAGACACGCTGGCAGTTTATCAGCAAGCTTTCACTTTAATGGGCTTCGCAGATGTCTGGCGTGAATTAACGTGAAGTGACAAAAAACCTGACTTCAAGTTGAACAATTCAACTTAAAAATACAATTACACAACCACCCTATTTGGCTGCGTTTACTTTGTGAGACACATCCCTTTCCATTGCAGCAAGAGAACTCATTTGTCAGCATGCAGCCATGAAGTCTCCTGCTATAGCACCTTCTCCTGGGAGAAAATAAAAGATGCTAGTCATATCACAAGCACTGAACTCCACTACTCCTGCCTGAAATGCTAGCCAATGGCTTGCTAACAATTTTGTTGAGATTACAAGCTGTTAGCTGTACTAGATTAGAAACTTACATAATCAGTCATTTACCTTAGTTTGTATTAATACACATGACCAGCAAACTAGTTTGCTTTGCTATTACGCCGAGACTGGACAATACCTCCTGTGAGGGCTTAGCTCATTAACTCCTGACTTATCCACCATTGCCACAGAGAGAGAAGGAGCAGAATGTGAGTCATGGGAAAAAAATGGTGGCTCTGTGGTGAGCTACACAGCTTTGATGTGGGCCTCGTTTGAAGTCGTCGACGTCCACAGCAACAAAACCGACTAAATGACTAACACACACCGGTGAGTTTGGAGACTCAGTGTTTAGCTCTATATTCTCATACACACGGGTATCTCCGATATATAGAAGGTGTGTTTTTTGGAAGAGCCCAGAGCTTGACATTTGATCTAGTTTTGCAATACACAACCAACATTCATGTGGGCTAACTGACCAGCGTTATCTACACGAGTGATTAATATCCTTTATATGTACATTCAAAAGTGAAAGAAATATATTCTTATGGTATGCAAAAGCATGCTTTCCGTGGCAGGTGCAACAAGACAAGGTGGCTCGTAAACTTGATGAATAATTAACTCAGTAATTGAGTATGGAGTAAAATAATTACGATGATCATTTTAGACGTAATTATCCAGGAGTGAGAGTCTTAACCCTCGCCTGTCTGACATCTTAACTGAGGAAGACATCAAGCAAGGAGGGAAGGAAGGAGTTAAACAGCTGAATATTGAGCAGCCTCTGCATTGCAGCTCTGCTATTCTGCAGAAGAGAGTCTCCAATCTCTCTCTCTCTCTCTCTCTCACACACACACACACACTCTATAATGAAACACTGCATGGGCATGTTTAAGTCTGAAGCAGAAGAGCCTTCCTGGAAGTTTATCCACTGCCCTGTTCTGTTCCAGCCTGCTCTGTGCAGAACTCATTCCACAGGACTTTGCTCCAGGACACTGATACACTGCTGTGTGTCAGATGATGCTCAATATTTACCACTGATTTGCAGGAGTTAACACAATTTTAGAAGGCACTTGGAAGTCAGAGACCATGATAACTGCCAGACAGAAAGGCTCATGGAATTGACAGCATGTCTGCACATGCAGAATAAATTAGAGAGAGAGCATATATGTGGTTTTCATCCCTCAATCTTCTGTGCCTCACATGGAACAATGGTCACCAGGATGCAAAAGAAATCATCCGCATTATCTCCTTCGCCCTTCGATGTTCCTGAGGCATCCCTGATGCATTCACTATTCACTTTAATAGGAACACCTGTACATTCATGCAATTATCCAAAATAGCAATGCAGCAATGTAGTGCATAAAAATCACGCACACGCACACACACACACAGGTCAAGAGCTTCAGTTAATATTTACACAAAACACCAAAAACATCAGAGGAAAATCTCTGTGACCCCTGTGACTTGGGCATTGACATGCATGTTGGCTTGAGTATTTCAGGAACTACTGAAATCCTGGGATTGTCACACACACACACACACACACACGCACACACACACAGGTCAAGAGCTTCAGTTAATATTTACACAAAACACCAAAAACATCAGAGGAAAATCTCTGTGACCCCTGTGACTTGGGCATTGACATGTATGTTGGCTTGAGTATTTCAGGAACTACTGAAATCCTGGGATTGTCACACACACACACACACACACACACACGCAACAGTAGCATTTACACAGAAAAGTATTGGAGGAAAAAACATCCGAAACACCTCATTAATGAGAGTGGTCAGAGCTCTCAGAGGTGAAATGGGCAAAATTGTACAATTTTTGTTAAAAAATCATTAGAAATGATTTATGCTACAAGTACAACATAAGAATTTGAATCATTTTTGCCTTGAAACAAATGATAAAAATGTATCATACCATACTATTAATATAGTTTTTGGTCAGCACAAATTTCTGTTTTTTATTTTTTTAAAGAAATCTTTTCACACACACACACACACACACACACTGTCAGAGCGCACATGACTGAGCACTTCCATACAGAGGCCTCCAAAATACTTATTGACCAAAATTGTGTCAATAAGTAACAAGGCACGGATTAACATTTTGAAAAAAGGGTGAGAGAACATACTGTTAGCACAAGGGGAAAAGGGAAAAAGGTCACTGTGTACTAGCCGCTGGGAAAAGAAAAAAAAAAAAAAAATCCTTATCGAATTCTCTGGCTCACTAAAACACACGCCACGGTAAACTGAACATTTAACACAAACCAGTCACACAACAGGGGGCCTGAGGAAGGCTTACATTCTCTCTGTCTGTCACACATTCATTTTCCCTAGACAAAGAGCTGACTAAAGAATGTCATATTCCACATTTCATCCTATTATATACACCATACAGAATCGCTTCAAGCAGACAGAATGCATCAGAGGTAAAATCAGCTTATACATAGCAGACCAAGGACACAAGTGAGTGTGTAAGAAATCACAGAAATGTGTCATTATGACTTCTGTTCCAAAGAGACTGACAGAATAAGGAAACCCATGACACACATCCATTGACTATCTGCAAATCCGCATGGTGTGACACTGCACACTCTCATCTTTTATTTCCTCTTTCATGCTTTTCTCGAGCCTCTTTTGCAGTACGGTATCTTATCTATGACAGAGCCTTGTTTTTCGAGTTTGTAGTCATCTGTATTCATCCGTTCTGCCTTCCTTTAGCGTGACTTTCCCATGACATCAGTCTCAGCCTGCGCAGATGACTTATCCAGCTGACCCACTTCCTGCTTGGGTCCGGAAGCCAGCTGTTTCTTTTCAAAGTTGACCAAAGTGGTGTTGAGAAGGAATTGACCATTTTAGAAACTTTGACAAGATTTAGAATTCTAAGTATACACCGACCAGGCATAACATTATGACCACCTGGGGACCCTATGCAGCCCCAAATGCAACAAACTGTGATGCACTGTGTATTCTGACACCTTTCTATCAGCAATTTGAGCAACATTATCTCGTCTGTTGGATCGGACCACACTGTCCAGCCTTCGCTTCCCACGTGCATCAATAAGCCTTGGCCACCCCTGACCCTGTCGCCGGTTCACCACTGTTCCTTCCTTGGACCACTTTTGATAGATACTGACCACTGCAGACCGGGAACACCCCACAAGAGCTGCAGTTTTGGAGATGCTCTGATCCAGTCGTCTAGCCATCACAATTTGGCCCTTGTCAAACTCGCTCAAATCCTTACACTTGTCCATTTTTCCTGCTTCTAACACATCAACTGTGAGGATAAAATGTTCACTTGCTGCCTAATATATCCCACCCACTAACAGGTGCCATGATGAGGAGATAATCAGTGTTATTCACTTCACCTCTCAGTAGTCATAATGTTATGCCTGATAAGGTGGGCTTGTTCTAAATTTAAATAGAGAACCAAATCAAATGATAAAGAGCTATTTTTATTGTAACCAAGTGAAAATATGAAAAACGAATTGGGGCAGATTCACCAGATGGCCTCTGGTTTTTAAATGGCTTACTCTTTTTAGAACAGCAGCTTGACAGCAGGTCTGGATGCTGGGTTTATATTAATGCACTTGTTTCTAACACATTTTTAGAGAAGCTACTTTACACAGCCACATGTATCACAGGCGTACCACATGCACTGATTAAAAACGTGTGCAATTGATTTTCTCTAAGATTTCTGGAAGGAAGTTTCTCAGTTATGTCAGAAGCTGTAGTTGTTGTCTATCTGGCATTAGGTGAGAGGAAAAAAGAAAGGTTGGTGAAGGAATGACAGTATAACTATTAATGTTACTATTAATATAATATGTAACTATTAATAAAACTGATAAGAGCACATAATTGAATAAATAATACATTGCGCTATTGTGTCATGAATTAAAAATTGTGTTTGCTGACAAAATTGTTACAGGAAGTTTGAGGAAAAGAAGAAACTGCGAAACAGGAGTGTTATGTCAGGTTAAGTGATTATTTTCCTATAACAGCATGAAATACTCCAGAATATTATCCTCAATCTGGTTATAACACGGTTTGAACAACATGCATGAATAAATTTCTTTGGCTTCAGGAAACCACTGGATATTGAATTCCTTTACTCCAGCTGAAAACAGATGTTTCGCTTTTTGTACACTGGACCAAAAGCTTTTACATTTTCTTTCAAACCAGGCAATATCGTGTGTGGATCGAGAAACAGAACATATAAGAATATAAGTATAAGAATATAAGTCAAGGTTGTTTTTACATGTACATGTAAGATCTATGGCTGTTTTCTTCTACAATCAACGTCTCGCTAATCTTACTTCAGACATGCTTAATCAAATCCAAGCCTAGCAATGCACGTCTGATCAATCAGAAACAGCACTTAATCATCAGCACGTGAGATGTGATGGGGAGGAACACCAAATCCCTGCATTTCATACACCGATACCTTAATGTTCACTAAGCTTCTCTGTATCTACATGTACAACACTGCAGCCTTTTATTACGGGAATATTAGTCAGGAGAACGCTGCGGGGAGTTCGGTGGAATGTTCTAGGTGTTTATCTTGGATGTACTAAATATATTTTCAGTTGTTCTGAGGACCACATGAAATGTTTTCCATCTAAAATAAACAGGGACACCCCATAACAAGCAAACACATGAAAACCTTTAATGAGGCTGAACCACCCATTTAAATGATGGTTATATAAGCTGGAGTTGTCACTGTTCTTGTGTTCGTTTGAGTAAACGCCCAAAAGAACCCGAACCCTACTGGTTCCCACAGGAACACTGGCATCCAGCCTTAAACACACACACACACACACACACACATACATATACACATACACACCACATACACCATTTCTCAGATTCTTAAGAAACTGGCAAACATACAGCCCCTCCCCCTAACAGACCAAAATACCACCTACACCCAAGCATGCGCATACACACACACACACACACACACACACACACGCACCCTTTCCTCCAGTTGTTATTGATTCTGTCTTTTCTGCTTTCCTCTCATGTGACTGTGAAAACACAAGTAGGGCACTAAAGAGTATAAAGATAGATAGATAGATAGATAGATAGATAGATAGATAGATAGATAGATAGATAGATAGATAGATAGATAGATAGATAGATAGAGAGAGAGAGAGAGAGAGAGAGAGAGAGAGAGATAGATAGATAGATAGATAGATAGATAGATAGACAGACAGATTTTACAGTCTTTGAATGCATAAGCTTTTAACATGAATTTTGCTCACCATGACAAATGCTGCAAGAAGCAAAAAATTATAATGATAATAATAATAATAATAATAATAATAATAATAACGTTTGCGGTGTAACGCTACATTCACACTAATAAGCAAGGAAACAGATAATCCTTCAGTTATCCTTCTGTATATGTGTGTCAGAAGGAGCTGCGAATTCAAGTGAGATTTTCTCAATTCTACACAGATTAAGGTATGATGTGGTGAAGTGCCAAACTGAGCAATTCTATGACCAAACCTACAGCATTTATGGTCATGCGGTTTCGTCAGTTTCCTCCCTACCTACTGTTTTAAGACACAAATCCATCTTTATTCTGCCAGATAACAACCTCTAAGGAAGGAAGAAGCAGAAGTTGTGGGTGCCTCTGGCCTCAAGTCCTTTCTTTTGAATCAAGAAGCCTGCCGATGATGTAGATATAAATCTAACAGGCTGTAACTAGCACGATGTCTGGCACAATAACAGCACTGGATCATTGCCCTGCTGACTCTGCGTGGTGGTTGTGGGTAGGTCGTCACACCCGCAGGTGTCACCCTGCAATCAGGGCGTGTGCAACCAACAAGAATGGCAACTAACTGTGCGCATTGCCCACGTAAATGGGCAACGTTATCTTGTGCACTCAGAACCAACACCAGGATATAATTAAAGGGTGGATCCTGATGATCCTGACGATTGAGAGGTAATTGTTATTTCTCTTTCTCTCTCTCTTCTCGTGCTGCTCGGAACTAAGAGTGATTAGTGTGGTAAACCAGTAACCATCATCATCTCGTTCATTTACCCACACACACTCTGTACACACGCAAAATTATTCTTCCCCATTCAGTATTTCGTTAACAGGTACCCTCACTCATGTTTTAAGGTCTTCCTGGTCAGTAAACGCTGCACTGTATCTTTTCTTTCAGCACTTTGGTCTCATAATTCATCACTTCAGTATCTTTCCCACATCATTTGCTTCTGTGCCATTTTATGTATTAAATAAAACTGAAGAAATATTCTCAACGGTTACACTAGGGCCAGGATTTCTTACAGTACAACTGTAATGTTTTGTGATGTTGCATGCCAAACACTATCACAGAATGAAATCTATTATCATGTCTTCTCTTCCTGGTCTCACCGCCCTGCAGGACTGCTATTTCACCCTCAATCCGGATGCTACACAGTACTCAGGGCCTCTAACTGAAGTAAACAGGAAGCAGAAATTCAATGGAGGGAAAAAGGGGGCAGAATCCTGAGAGAGATGCTGGACGAGTTCAGGGATAAGAAATGGATGTGTGATGAGACATGTTTATTGTTGCAACTAAAAAGCTTTGTCATTAAGATAAGTAAGTGTGTCTATCTGAGGCTTAACTTAACATCCTTTTGATTTGTCAAACAAGTCTCCGTGATTCGTCACATTATAAACTAAAGAATTATAATGGATTCTATTTTGCTTTGGTTTACTAAGGCACAACACCACTATGTTCCAAGCAAAATTACTAAGCACTTTATTAAGAACATCTATACAATTACTCATTCATGGAGCTATCTAATCATCCAATCATGTGGCACCGGTGCAATGCATAAAATCATGCAAATACAAACTGGCAACTTCAGGTAATGTTCATATCAACCATCAAAATGAGGATGAAATGTTATCTCAGTGGATTTTGACCATGGCACGATTGCTGGTGCCAGGCAGGCTGGTTTGAGTGTTTCAGAAACTGCTGATCTCCTGGGATTTTCACACACAATAGTCCCTAGTGTTTAACACAGAATGGTGCAATAAAAGAAAAACATCCAGTTTGATTGTAGAATTATGGTGAGCAGAAAAGCATATCAGAATGCACAAGTAGGGATAGTAGGGTTAGAATCTGGCATGGACAGCATGAATCCATGGACCCTGCCTGCTTTTTGTGTACAGTCCAGGCTAGTGGAGGTTGTGTAATGGTGTGGGGAATGTTTTCTTGGTACACTTTGGGCCTGTTAATACCAATCAATCATTGCTTGATTGCCACTATTTGAGTATTGTTGCTGATCATGTGCATTCCTTTATGGCCACAATTTACCATCTTCTAATGGCTACATCCAGAGTGATAATGCACCATGTCACAAAGCAAAAGTGAAACTGCTTTCATGAACATGCCAATGAGGTCAGTGTACAGTGGTCTATCTGGTCAATGGATCTGAATCCAGTAGAACACATTTGGAACGTGGTAGGACAGGAAATTTACAACAAGTGTACCTGAAAAATCTACCTGAACGGTGTGATGCAATCATATCAACATCTCAAAGGAATGTTTCCAATATCTTGTGAAAACTATACCATGAAGAATTGAGGCTGTTTTAAAAGGGAGGCTTTACCTAGTATTAGGATAGTGTTCCTAATAAAGTGCTCAGTGAGAGCATTTCAAAAGTATAACCAGAACTAATAATATAGCAAGGAACTCAGGGTGTTTCAACAGGATATTCAGTTCAAGAGTTCTCAAACAGCTATTTGTCTCTAGATTACATAATTATTAGAGGATATTAGAGCAAATAGAGGAAACTTGGAAAAGCTTTTTGAAAATAACACGATTAATACTGGACCCTAGTGCGGCCTCCAATAGTGCTTCACTTGATGTACTTATGTAAAAAAATCTGGAGACCAGCACATGATTGGAGATGTCAATGGTCTCTATTGTCTCACTTCTTCCATTTGGAAGATATCACCAATGCTCGTATTCACTTTACATGAATTTGCATAGAGCTACTGTTTTCCAACAAAATGGCTTGCTGTATCAAACATGGAGCACTAACATAAAGCAAAAGACCAAAAAAACCCACAAAAAGGGATATGTGGCAGTGGGTCTCGGTGTGGTCCGGTCATCTGAACTCTGACTGGTGTCATACAGCTCTTGCTGATAATAATAGATGAGGTCAGCTGCTCCTTTTAGACACACTTCCTCTTTAAGCTAACCAGATTATTTCTTATTCTCTTCCTATCTTACCCTGACAGTTCTGTATACACGGACATTTAGCAGACACACACACACACAGATAGCCAATAGCAAACTCATGTTTGAAGAAATGTATTTATACAGCAGTCAGCTATGACAATGTTTACCATCTGATGTGGCAACATGAGGGAGAAAAATAACCTGGTTGCAATCAGCAGCATCACACACGTTCAGTGTAAGTAAATAAGGTAACGAACTCGTGTGAAAGACGCTCATTTAAGTCGCATTCCCATCAGCCTCAGGCACCCGACTGTGGAAAATCCCTCATGCTGTTCATAGGGAAGTCCCATTTGTTTCACAGAGCAATGAGTCCACTGAGAGACCAGGGTGCACCATTATCCAAAACCTTTTGTTTGATTAAAACATATCAACCTGAAAAAACACAACTCATGCCACCAGAAAGCTTACTAGCTCTTTTACACACAGTTGATATATCCAAGATAAGCTGATAGTCTCTGTAAACCAGCCGATTGAGGCCGTGTGGGCAGCGATTAGCTGCTGCATTCAGACCCATTTATTGCAGATTAGCACTTAATTGCATCCTGTCACTCTCCCTCACTCACACGCATTTGTATTAATTCAGCATGCGTTATGCTTGACTTAACTGTCCATAAATACAGAGAACTTTGCAGTGCACACCTTCGCAGACACAGCCATCTATTCATACTGTTCTACTAATATTTCTAAAGCATGCACACACCCAAAAGCACCGTATATCATCTTTTCATATATATATATATATATATATATATATATATATATATATATATATATATATATATATATATATATATATATATATATATATATATATGTGTGCAGCAGAAATGTAGTTCATTGTTCTAAAACAAAACAAGAAAACCCATTTCAGTCCAAATAAAGAGGATTCAAAATCCTTGGACAATCTCCAACATATATCCTGCTTCATTAGCGCTCACCAGAGTTTCATTTGGACACGTCTTTTCACATGCTAAACATAAGAGGCCGGGTCTAATCTCTTGATTTACACGTTCCAAGAAGCAATCCTTTTGATAAGATGGTGCCCATCTTCTGAGGAGCCGAGGAGAGGCCTATTCAGGTAGAAGAGGCAGCTCTAGGCTTGGCACCTGCTCCAACTTTCCCACGCCAGTGTCCAGGTGCCAGGATTACGCTAAGACCCAAAAACCTTGACCCAAAAAAAGAAATAAGGAGGCTCTTGAGACACTAGTCTGAACCTGTTTACGGGCTCTTAAAGGCATGCCATGACAATCTGTGGGTAAGTGTGTAATTAGCAGGTTTTTTTAAATTTTTTTAATCCTGCCCATGTCATCTCAGCTAATGGACAATCATTAAAATCCACAAGCTGTATTGTCCTTTTAAGATATTTATGGTATTTGTCCATAATGAACAATACAAGCATGCAGCTGCTGCAGTGCTGCAGTATCAGCCGTGGGAGTGTGTGTGTGTGTGTGTGCGCAAATGTGAATGCTTTCACTGTGTTCTTCACACACCCTACATAATGCCACAAGGGTCTTTGTCATGGCAACAGAATGAAGGGTGTTTTTAATGTGTGTGTGTGTGTGTGTGTGTGCGCACACATGTGTGTCTTCATGGCCTCTTGAATTCCCTCATGACATTCCCAGCTAAACCCTGAATGAATCAGGCAACATGGATACAGCATCAGTTCTATTTCCTGCATCATCTCAGCTCAATAGTTGAACATAATGCAAGCAATAATATATATATATATATTGGCATTTTGGCATTTATTTCTCTGCCAGTACAGTAAATTTCCATCAAATACATGATTTTTTAGTGATAAAAATTAATCAAACTTCATCAGCAAAATGTTGTTCTTTTTAATATCACAAATACTTATTATTATTAGAGAGCAGCTGTAAGGTGGTGGACGTGAAGGGGACAGTGCTTTCAGCCCTTTTCCTCATACATGAGCTCACATGTGCTAGCATGTGTTGGCTAAGGTTGAGTATGCCATCCCTCCTACCCAGAGAACATACCCAAGGTGCTCTCTCGGATTCCAGGACATGGATAGGTGTGGTATAATTGGGATTTGAATTCACAATCATCTCTGGACAAAAAAAATCCCCTTTGCCTATACCATGTCTCAAATTAGGATTGGAGATATTTAGCCCACCCAAGAGTGTAAATACACACACAAACACAGAGTGACCAGCTGCTCTGTGTGCCAGTGTCAAGAGTGGAGGACAAAAGTCAAGGAGGATGAAAGGTCATGACCTCTGTGTTTGACATCCTGCAGGGGAATGTGTGGAAAACTGACCAGAGGCAAAACTGCATTGAGCTCAAACAGCAAAAGACAAGATGAATCTGGACTTGACAATAGGTGATAAAATAAAGTCTGCATTTCTGTAAGAGCCCAGACGTGCCATATTGAAACTGTATTCCTATGCTTTTCATCCTTTATCACCAGGAGGAAGAAATCTTTTTTGTGTGTGGGAAATAAGGTCATTCTGATACACAAGCATTTCTGAGGTACACAATTATCCACTCCACAATCCCACATTCCTTCTCCCAATCTTTGCCATATTTCTTGTAATGGAAATGGCTCTACATCATAATCACACTGTCTGCACTTCGTCTGCAGAATCTTTTTTAGATTTCATTCAGAGCAAAAAACCTTAGACCTGTTTAATAACCAATTTTTTAACTAGGTGTAATAAGAACTCAATGGGACAGTGAGCTTGCTTCCCCATGACTGTCCAATAAAAAGGTGACCAAATTAAGGGAACATCATTTCATATATGTCAAATGGCCTTTGACTATTAAATATGGACAAACCATTTATGACATTTGGCAGACACCGTTACCAAGTGTGACTTAAATGTATCACTGCTTGGTGGTCCTGGGATTTGAAACACAACCTTCTGAACATTTTACCCACTGAGCTACCACAGAGAACCCTCTACAGAGAAAAGTCCAGTCCAAAATACCTACTGCAGCCTCCAAACTGGTAACCAGTCCAACTAGAATCTTACAAACAGACTGGATTCTGGTACATATCCTGTTTATTCGTGTTTGTAGGCATATCTGGAAAATGTTGAAATATTTCCTGCAATCATGAAATGGTGTATACTCTACAGCGAATTCTCCAATTTAGCAGAATTTAGTTGGTATGCGTCATTAACATGTTATCTCTGCTCTGTCTTCAGTGGAAACCATTCAAAAGAGCATGATCTAATCTCACAGACTCATTAAATGGGCTGTTATAGACAGCTTTCTTTTCCTTTTTTTTCCATTTTCACTGTATTTAAGCGTTATAACCCAGGCACGTGTGAGGATATACTGAATATCTGCAGGGCTGTGACTCAGGGCTGAGAGCTGTAGGTAATCACAGTCTTTTTAAACACAGTACTGCATTTTGAAAATTAGATGCTGGGATTCATATCATGTGTCAAAGAAATGTTGTTTGTATCACCTGGCCATAATACAGAATCGAATCCCAAGCCTAAAGCCATTTCATGGACACTATAAAGAGAAGAAAAGGGCCAACTGTTGACCATTTCCACTCGGTCAATAATGCAACAGCTGTTCCAGTCTCCAACAATGCCCTTACATAAATCTGTCACACCGTACACACCCAAAACCTTTATCACTGATTTAAAACAACTTTTAAAAACTACCAGAGAGAGAGAGAGAGAGAGAGACAGTTTTGCTGGAGTCATTTCGTTAACATTCCACACTTATGAATTAAATCTCACTGATCCACTGAGAGGAAACGTTAAAAAGGCCTTCCTTCCTCTGAAATTGACCGAGTTGGGAAGAAATTGTGATAAAAACCTGCTGTGAGGTCAGTGGGTTATTGGAAAATATCTGTCGCTGTATCATGTAAGCACTTCATGCTTCATGTCCATTTTCAGAATGACCATAAGGTGAATTTCTTTACACTGCAGGGTTGAACCTTTATCTAGCAGTCTACTGATGTGGACAAAGTCAATTATTCCATACCACAATGTAATGTATTACTATAATAATAGTAAATGGATTACATTCAGCTAAACTTGTGTTCTGACCAGTGACCAATAGCTTTATGTTTTAAAATCAACTATTTTAGACATTAAATTGAATAACAGACAAATAGCAAAGAAATCACTGAGTCCTATTTAAGATCCCTTGTCATGAGCAGGCGATGTTTCTCCTAATAAAAGAAACGGTCTTATGAAATGATTACAAAAGCCACAGCCTGCCTTGTTTATCAGCGTGAAAGATTTACTGTCTTTTTGTTCCGTTTCTATTTTTGAGGGGGGAGGAAGAGCCAGGAGAATGGCCAGGAAATGGTTAGAGCAGAAACCCCAGAGAGAGCAAGAGTGCATTAAGGAGACAGAAATACAAAAAAGCATAACGGAACTAAAGAAAGAGAACAAAAAAAAAAACTGCTTTAACGTATCTATGGCCTCCTCGCTCTCCTTCTTTTTTCGCCCTTGTCTCCTCAATAAGGTCTTTTCAACTGCAAATACTTTCACCCTCACTCCATATTTCAGAAAGACGTGTCAGTAGGTGCCACAGTGCCAAAGCCAAACGGTGGTCAGACAAGATGCAGGCTACCAGGAGACAATAGCAATGAAGTTATTAGAACTTTTCTTGCAAGGATCCATGACGACTAAAAATGAAATTCCATGTAACCTCACTGAGACACTCACTTTAGGTAAAATCAGGCAAATGTTAGGATTTATGGGTAAAACTGAAATGACCAATAGAACAAATCTACGCTTCTCCTCCTCCTCCTCCTCATTATTTTGCAGAAGAATGGCTTACGAAGCAGAGCGAACCACACACTCAGACTTCCTCCCGGTTTACTCAGGCCATCCTGCGGCACTTAATGTTTCAACAACATCTGCGCCAGAGCTCTGTCTTCCTTTTCTCTTTCACCTACTTCTATGATTATATGACTCAACGACACAGAACATCAGCCTATACTTAGTAGATAGCACAGCTCGATGAAAGACTACAGAGCTGTTGTTTATCTTCAGAGCCGATTCTACATTCCCAGCATGCCTGTGTGGGTCGTAACTTGTTTGGCTGGCTAGTCAATCTTTCCAGGCGGGAGAAGGACACTTCCTGCTTAAGAGGAAAGAAAAAAATTCAAACCGAGCCCGCCATTTTTCGAAGCCTGCTATATGAAGTCTCACGATATATAGCCTTATGACCGTTGCTTATTTAATAACCAAGAAGGCACCATTAAAAATGGCAGTACAGACAACCTGAAGAACTTTCTTCAAATCTATTCACCAATGCAAACCATGGGTCTGCTTATTTGTTAGATTTTTATTTGAAGTCTATACTATTTTGGTATGCTCATTTTTTCGGTATTCACATGAACACTAGCTACAGATTTAGAGCAGATCCACTTCTCACATCTGCCATGACATTTTTGCTGGAACTCCCCAAACCTTTGCTCTCAGTTCTTCTTCTTCCCCTCACTTCTTTATACATTTTTCTCTGCATGCAGTCATTTATCTATAACATCTGCTCTTCTTCAAACAGACCCGAGGAGTGTTAACACCAGTGTCATATTATACAGACTACACACCATACTGCTGTTATATTACAGTGAAATATTACTAATAACAATAACGCTAATGGTTTAAAAGTATTACTTCTCTCAATGCGCATGCGCAGTAGTATCGTTAAGCCCGGTACCGCGATAAGGAGTAATAACTGACGCAGACCAGAAGATGCCATTAGGAATGTAATGAATCCTGTCAGGCTTTCTTCGGTTGACCTTGTAGGGCAAAAAGGCAAAAATAACAACATTTCTTAGCAAGACCCCGTCCTAAAAATACAAATAAGGTCACATTTATTTACAGTGAAAGCGTTAAAATTTCTAAAAAAAAATCGTCGAAACCCATACAGCAGTAACGGGTAACGGTTAACGGTTAACCCCCCCCCCCGACGCAGGACGGTTAGAACTGTAACGGTCGACCGGGTTGAAATTTAAATATTTATGTTTGTTTGTTTATGTATTTTAAATGAAAAACAGCTGAGATATGTGTGTAAATGTGTACTGACCTCTCGGAGCTGGTCCAGTTCTTGCCGGACGCTGTCATATTCGCTCTCCAGCTCGTCGTACTGCTGCTTGAGCGCCTGGTTCTCCTCCAGCACCACGAGCCCGTACTCCGCCGCCTGGATCTTCTCGCGCGTGGTCTCGTTCAGCTCGCCGGACAGGCGCGCGATCTCGGCCAGCATCTCCTCCGTGGACATCATGGGACAGGTTGTGAGGAAAATCACCACAGGTTCCACAAAGTCCAACCGTCTAGTGTGTTTCACCGACAAACCCTTTTTTGTGTGTTTGTCGGGGCGAATAATTTAGTTTCTTCTGCGCTTGAACATGTCAGTCGTGTTTTCGGGCAGGAAGCTGTTTTTATTATTATTAATATATTTCTTCTCGTAGCGCTACTCCATGACGACGGAGAGCTCAGCTCCTCTCCGTTCCTTGCCCGTTAATGAGCGCAGTCTCCTCTGAGGAGCCGTCAGCTGCCCACGGCTCCGTCCAGCTGGGAGTTGCGATGCTGAGCAGGATTTGTGGGTAGTGTAGTGTTTTTCCAAGGAAAGCTGAGGCGCTTATGGAGGCGACAAAAACTCACATCCCATGATTCAACACAGTGGGGGTGTGTGCGCGTGGATCCCGGAAGCGCTGCTTTAACCGTGCACCGAGAGTGACGTGGAGATCCCGGTAAAGGTGCGGTGTGAAGAGAGCGCCATCTATCAACAGCACGGTGAAGTACCGAGAGAGATCAGCTGCAGGGTTTTAGAGGATCGAATAAAAACCAGGCTCAGGATACATACAGCTACAACTAGTGAAGTCTTAGAGACATAAAATGACTAATATTTCCGGATAAGCAGTTCATATTAGTTAATATTAAGAATACACATCGATTTAAATATTCTGCATTACCACTCTCACTAGCACTATAGACTCATACAGCATCATGGAGATGAGTTACACTATATTGGCAATAGTGGGGTTGACCGAAAGCTCGGGGGTTCAAGCCCCAGCACTGCCAAGTTGCCACTGTTGGGCCCTTGAGCACAGCCCTTATCTCTCTGCTCCAGGGGTGCTGTATAATGGCTGACTCTGTGCTCTGACCCCAACCTCCAAGGATGGGATATGCGAAGAAAGAATTTCACTCTGCTGTAATGTATATGTGACAAATAAATTACTATTTCTATTTTCAAAAGTTTTGGGACACCCCTCCAAATCATTGAGTTCAGGTGTTGATTTTCAGGGGTTGGGCTCGGCCCCTTAGTTCCAGTGAAAGGAACTCTTAATGCTTCAGCATACCAAGACATTTTGGACAATTTCATGCTCCCAACTTTGTGGGAATAGTTTGGGGATGACCCCTTACTGTTCCAACATGACTGTACACCAGTGCACAAAGCAAGGTCCATAAAGACATGGATGGGCGAGTTTGGTGTGGAGGAACTTCACAGAGTCCTGACCTCAACCTGATAGAACACCTTTGGGATGAATTAATGCAGAGACTGCCTTTACATGCACATGAATGTAATATGGAGTTGGCCTGTCCTTTGCAGATATAACAGATTCAACTCTTCTGGGAAGGCTTTCCATGAGGTTTAGGAATGTGTTTATGGGAATTTTTGACCATTCCTCTAGAAGCGCATTTGTGGGGTCAGGCACTGATGTTGGACGAGAAGGCCTGGCTCGCAGTCTCCGCTCTAATTCATCCCAAAGGTGTTCTATCAAAATCGATATTGTACATAATGTGACATGGAAATGTTCAATTAAAACATAAATAAATAAACAAATATATAAATAAAATACAGTATATATTACAGTCAGTCTTTGCTGATAGTTTTTTTTTATTTATATATGCAAATGAGACTTAATTACAAATATCTAATTCAAATAAACTTAAAAAACCCAAAATCTTATCTTCTAATGTTATCAGAAATACAGTATACGGGTTTTTTTTATTATTATTTCAGAGTAAAGACGCTCTCTAGAGGCAGACATGTTATGGGACAGTTTGTTGGAAAATCATTTCTGATTAAACAGGAAAATATCTGTTTTAATGACCTCAAACTATTGGATGCTATTTCTTCAGTATACAATCTAAAATAAATAATCATAATGTAAACTAAAAATAAATAAATAAAACACGTTTTACAAAAAAATGAGTGCGGACTCCACTCTAGTTAGAAGGGAATAATAAGTTTTCAAGAGGAATTTGATATATATATATATATATATATATATATATATATATATATATGAGCAGCTGCAGCTTCTTCCGAACCGTCTTTGTTATTTCTGTTACTGCAGTTTAGACATAGTTATAGATGCAATTTACAACTGCAAGTTGTTTCTGCAGGCAGCTGCATTATTTTTAGGCCTATTGCTTTGCAGACTGACCACCAGTAGTTAACCAGCAGGAGTCCAGTCCTGTGTGGTCTGATGTGAAGCATTTTCTTTTAACACCTGTGTCCTAACAGCAGTTAAATATAGGCTAGTAGAACAAGAAAACAGACTTCATTTAGCTCAAGTGACTGTGGCCCTAACAGCTATTGAAATAAATTCACAAACACCTGGACAGAGAATAGCGTTACTCTAAAAGCTGCATTCTCAAGTCACTGGACATTTGTACTCTCAGACTTGTTGCAGCCAGGGATACCTTTATTTGTCAATCAATCAATAAATAAATCAATTAATCAATCCACAGGCACCCTCTATCAGATATATCATACTATTCAAATTGTAGGCTGATTATTGAAATGTTTACAAAAATATTTTTATCTATTGATTGGCGCTTTTCATTCTACTATACTGGCTAACTACTTGACTTTACTTCCCGAGCCACAGGTCTATACATCCCGCTTTGTTCACTGCTAGAGCTGCATTTGACCAGAACATGCCCCGAATTAACGTGATGAAGAAGAAGAAACCTTTAATATAGAAACACATACATTACAGCACAGTGGAATTCTTTTCTTCACATATCCCAGCTGAGGAAGTTGGGGTCAGAGCACAGGGGCGGCTATGATGCAGCACCCCTAAAGCAGAGAGGGTTAAGGGCCTTGCTTAACTGCCCAATAGTGGAGCTTGAACCCTGACTTTCCGATCAAAAACCACGAGCTATAACTGCTTGAGCTACTATGAGCGGGTCTAACATATTTCAGCTTCACAGTTTGAAAACACTTGTCTTTTTTTGTAACAATTACTGACTCTCCATGTGTTCTACATTTATCATTAGTTAAAATATTCACTTTTATTTCAGTTACCGCTTTATCTTTATCAGGTTCATTCTGCATCTGGAAGCTTCTTCAATTTATTTCTGGGAGACGCAGGAAGTCCTGAACCTGAGTTCAGGATCAAACCCAGGATGCTGGAGCTGCGAGGCGGTAATGGTACCCACTGCACCCACACATCACACTGGTTATAATCCATTAAATATAAATAGCTTCACTTCTATAAATCCATTCAATCGCATTTAATAGTACTGACTGTTGGTATATGTAACATTATGTGAACATGAACAAACCAACAAATATTTAAAAAGGTTTGAAATGTACTGAGGATGCATGACCTTTTGTAGTAATTCCTTTTCGTAAATGTCACCTTGGTCTGAAGCACACTTTAATAGCACTACATTAAACGATCCAGCGAATAAAACTGTCACCCTTTTATTACTAGTTCATGCAGTTTAAAAAAAATAAATAATAAAATCTCATTCACTCTCATATCTTGATTAAAGATACACTATATATTGGCAAAAGTTTTGGGACACCCCTCCAAATCATTGAATTCAGGTGGGGTTTTTTTTTTTTTTTTTTCAGGGGTTGGGCTCAGCCCCTTAGTTCCAGTGAAAGGAACTCTTAATGCTTCAGCATACCAAGACATTTTGGACAATTTCATGCTCCCAACTTTGTGGGAACAGTTTGGGGACGACCCCTTCCTGTTCCAACATGACTGCACACCAGTGCACAAAGCAAGGTCCATAAAGACATGGATGGGTGAGTTTGGTGTGGAGGAACTTCACAGAGTCCTGACCTCAACCTGATAGAACACCTTTGGGATGAATTAGAGCGGAGACTGCGAGCCAGACCTTCTCCTCCAACATCAGTGCCTGACCTCACAAATGTGCTTCTAGAGCAATGGTCAAAAATTCCCATAAACACACTCCTAATCCTTGTGGACATCCTTCCCAGAAGAGTTGAAGCTGTTATAGCTGTAAAGGGTGGTCTAACTCCATATTATATTCATGTGCATGTAAAGACAGACGTCTCAAAACTTTTGGCAATACAGTGTACTTACCAGATCATTCTAACTACACATTTTGCTGTACAGGAGATATTTTCAAATTAGGATAGAATAAAAGCACAAAGAACAAGTTCATCCTTATAAAACAGTTCCATATTTATTGCAAAATATTTTGTACAGTAAAACTTAAAAAAAAAACAAAAAAAAAAAACCCCAAAACAAAACAAACAAAAAATAAACGGAATGGACAGTAAGGCCAACATCAGAATGTTGCGTGCTGAACTGTACAAACATCAACAGGAACACATTAAATAATCTAACGTCGTCGAAAGCCTTTATTGCCCTCCTACGTCTGCTGCCATCTCACACGGAGTTCACGCCGAACATGCCAGTTTAAACGTACGGGTCGTTTGCTGAAATAAGGATGGAATATTTCCGATGCCATTCTAAGCTGTTGTCCAACCTGATAGGCAAGCTAAAGACCACTTGAACACACACACACACTACTGTATGTACTGCAAATACCATCAAGACAATAAGAGTCTAAAAAAAAGACTATTAACCTCCCCTTTAAAAAAAAAAAAGGGGCCTCTTTTTCTCTCTAAACCAGCGACTTGGTTAAAAACACACTTTACAACACAAAACACAAGGCGTTTACGCACTCCCGCTATTCACTCGCTTCTAAATCAGATCATTTGGTTATATGACACTAAGCTTTGTGTTTAATTATCTCTGCCTTGCTGCTCTTTAAGAACGTCTACAGTTTGTTTCTAGTACCTTGATTCGTATTCCTATTCGAACAAAACAAGAAGGCTTTCTTGGGTCTAATGATTACCAAATTGTATTTTAGAACTGAAAGGGAATAAACTCAAATTCAGTATTTTCGAAAGAAACGTACTGATGTCTCAGAAGTTCACAAAGACTTCATACTCTCATACGAAGAACTAATGTGTGTGAATCTTTTTTTTTTTTTTTTTTTTGAATACATATTAAATTTGGCACTGATATTCATTTTACTTTTTGCTAGCATGCTCAAGCTGTGATGCAGCAGCAGGATCTCATTACTGACATTCCGATAATAAGTACATTGCCCGGATTATGGAATCTACAAAAACTCCCATTTTGTTTGACATGGAATATAATACAAAAATCAAACGAGAACAATTAAAATAGATTTGTTCGATTCATTACAGCGAGCCCTTCTGGAACAAAACATGGAACTGATTCGGATGCTCAGGTTGGGTTTAAGGGAAAATTAAGGTAGGGACCGACAATGGGAAGACACTTATTGACAAATACACACACTTTTTTTTTTGCCATTCTGATGCAATTCACAATTTAACTTTTGAAAAAGAAAGAAAGAAAGAAAGGAAGGAAGGAAAGAACCGTTGGATTCCGACTACTATCCAAGTGCGAAGGCGTAGTATAGTGTTTGTCCTGTTCAGTAAACAGTGAAAGCACAGGACAGTTCTTCATCATAATGCATCAGAAAACTAAGCAGCAGTCTTCAACAGCCAATGTAGAAAATTCAGATCAGGGAAAAACTCCCCCCACTTTGAATGGAGTAATGAAGAAAAAAAAAAAAAATTTGATGAAAAGTCCCAGCTCAGATCTAAGATAAGCTTTATCCCAGATTAACGTGTTAACCGTATTCATCATGAAATACGGCCAGAAATTTACAAGCCAAAAATTGATCAGACCTCAAACCAAACACACGAGCACATAAATTATTACAGGATACATCAACCCAGAGGAGTGACACTTTCAAAATGGCATGAGGTGGCTCGGCCGTCAAACCTCGTCCGGTTTCCTTGTGTAAAGGCTACGAAAGGAACGTGTTTGGATTCACGCTGTATACGTTTTTAATACTCATCAGAATCTTGTGTTATAGTGTCTCACACTCTATTTAAAGAAACTGCCCTTTTTGTAAACGGATCCCTAAGAAAAGTAAATGACCTTTTATTTATTTTTTGCAAGTTTGACCATAAATGCGTAGTAGTGCCTTGAGTTTCCTTGCTCCGCCTCCTTCACTTGACCTCGAGGCTACAGGTTGCCTTCACACATAAATTATAAAACAAACAAACAAACAAACAAACAAACCAAACAAACAAAAAAAAAAACCTGATTGCCTTGGAACACCACAAATGTAATCCATGTCACAATATATCATATAGATAATATGCATATCAGCATGCATTGTATATCCTTCGCTTGTGGAAAGCTTTTCAGGGTCTGCTGGGCGGGGACTGGGAGAGAGACGCTGTATGTTGATGTGGAACTTAAAAGCTGCAGTTTTGTATGACTTACAAAATAGCCCGCCTCCATCCACTTCCAGCTGTGCATCCAGCTGTAATGATTCTACATCCATAGAGAGGTTTGTGTTTGTTTTGTTTTTGTTTTTTTCACAGAGAATCCAACAACAGTCTGTAAACATCTCAGAGCTACAGTGAGTCAGCAAATAATTACCCCCCCCAAAAAAAGAGCTGAAAGCAGATGATGTGTCCCAGTGGAAATGACCGGTGTTTTTTGTGATGACCCAGAGGATTGCGCTTCTGCGTTTTCTTTTTGACGAGCTGAAAAAGAAGGTGCACGAACGTCCCCGTATGCACGATGAATGGTGAAGCCCGCACGAGTGGGCTTGGGTTTCTGCATTTGGACATTGATGATGGAGAATTCAGGCTGATTGATTAAATACAGCACATCCTACATCCCCCCCACCGCCCACATAACCCCAAGCCCCACTTGCCATCATAACAGTAAGCCGTGACACACTCCCGTGTGTGTATATACGTGTGTAGGTGTGAGTGAGCGTGCACACATCAGACATAGAGCTGGATCCTCTCGCGGATGCTCTGGCGGCATATGGGGCAGGTCTTGAGGGCGGAGCTGCACTCCATGCAGGAGGCGTGGCCGCACTGAAACACGAGCTTGATGTGGTTGTCAATGCAGATGGGGCAAGTGATACGCTCCTCCATCTGCCTGTAGCGTGACTGCAGCTGCTCCAGCAGGTGGTGCTGCTCCGAGCTCTCTGAGTTTGGACTGCTGTCTACCTCTGTTTGGTCTGCAAGAGAGATTATGGCATCAGACCTAGACTTAACCTAGATCTAACCCACCACCCTCAATGATATGGAACACGTGAAGGCTGGAAACAGATCTATTTATAGGCTTAATGCGTCTTACCTTGTCGTATTTTCTTGGTGATGGTGACCTGGCATTTGATGCATTTCTTCATTCTGTGAGCGCATTCTAGAAGAAAATAGACCATGTAAATAAGTGCTGTGTCTGCTGTATATACACTATACATACAACCATATTTGCATTAGCTGGGTGTCCAGACAGATTTTATTTGAAGGCATGTTAATGGTGTGTTAAAACATTAGCAGAAGTATTAGATTAGCTATCATCGTCAGATTCCACCTTTAACATTTTATCTTTGTACAAATCCTAATGCAGGTTAGTGGTCTGATTTAAAGAATCTGGTCCATTAGAGTTAGGTAAATTATTGCCAAAATACTATACAGTAATTTCTCATTTTTACTTGCAAGCAACCAATCAGAAGCCTGGGGGACAGAAATACTGTACAGCAGGTGAAACGATAAAAAATAATGATAAGGTGGAGCTTTCTGCAACTTTATGTAAATAATAATATTCTTCTTTAAGCTGCTCCAGTTAGGGCTTACAGTAAAGGTGGCTTGGAGGCACAACAGATAACACTGCCACCTCACAGCTCCAGGGTTCTCTGTACAAACTGGAGCTATTGTCTCTGTGGAGTTTTAGATATCTTCCCTGTGTCTGTGTGGGTTTCCTCAGAGGTTTTTTTTCCTCAGAGAAATTTTTCTTTTTTTTTGGACGATTAACATTATCATTTTTAGGTAAGTTTTTTTCCATGCTTAGTGGATGCGCTGTTAAAAAGTTGCCTTCTAATCTTGTGAATATACGCTGATCAGGCATAACATTATGAGCAGTGCCAGGTGAAGTAAATAACACTGATTATCTCATCAAATAATGGCACCTGTTAGTGGGTGGGATACATGGCCCATGTGATCCGATCCAACAGACGAGCTACTGCTGCTTAGATTGCTAATGCTGGTTCTGATAGAAAGGTGTCAGAATACACAGTGAATAACAAGTCAGGGCTGTTTTGGCAGCAAAGGGGGGGGGGCTGGGGGGGTTTGTCTCTTGCATTTTAAGTAACTGTATTAATACAGTCTGCTGCCATAGACAGGTGAAAGGGAAAAGTGTGACACGTTGGCTGATGGGCCACCTATCCTACATTGTAAGAGAAAAGCCACAGACCAGTTAACATTTCTGTGTAGGCCGTATTTGGCTTTGTGCAGACTCTGCAGACCCTGAATCTAATGGAATGCCTTCAGAGAAGGTTAGATACTTCAACGACACCAATAATGGACCAATACCCTATTAATACTTGATTCTGGAGATAGCATTTTGGACGCACCATGTACACACACATGCCCTCACCCTTACAAGCAACAGTGCAGGTAGAAAAACTTAGATAAGTGTGTCTGTGTGTTAGTATGCGTCTTCACCCTCGCAGGCGACGCTGTGCTGGCATGGGGCGAAAAGCACAAGCAGGGCGAGCTCGGAGCAGATGAGGCACTCGCTGGGGCCTGGTGCGCTGGGCATGACCAGGTTGGTCATGGTGTTGGGTGTGGTGTGAACCCGTCTCAGACTGCTGCTACTGCTCCCGCTGCCACCTGTCCCACATGTACCAGCCTGCAGTCTGACACAAACAATGAACCAAGTTTATTTATATATATATATATATATATATATATATATATATATATATATATATATATATATATATATATATATATAAAAAATTTTTTTTTACATTACTATTTTTGTATTCATAGTTTCTAGTTGCAACCTTTTCTGTTTTACTGATCAGAATTTTGTTTTAATTTTTACAATTTGGCTACTATTAAACTGTTGTGGAATATTTTATGAGTACATGTATGCGTAAACGTTAGCATTTAATTGAAATGACCAAGACCAGTGTATAAACAACATACAAGAAACATCTGTTCATTTAAAATGGACAAAATAACTATGATGCATTATTTCAATTGTAAACAATTACAAACATACCGGTATTTCTCAGAGAAGCTCCTGATCAGCTGCAACACGATGCTGTCCGTCACCAAGTCCAGTGGACTCTTGCCTTTATGGTTGGCATAGTTTATATCTGCACCCTCTTGAGCCAGGAAACAGGCAATAGCAGCCCCGATGTTCAGCTCGGTGTTCCCCAACAGCCCCGAGCCGCTCAGCTTTCACACAAACAGACACACAGACAGAAGTTCAGCCCGAGCTTGGTGTTATAAATTGGTCACCCTGACATTAATAATGTACTGCAATCACTGACGTCTCATGGCTAGTGAGTAAACAAGCAAATTCTGGTAAAAAAGCAGTTTAACAAATTTTGTCCTTATTCTTTTGATAAGAATTTCATATTCTTGGAGACATTGTGATCATATTCACCCCCCTTAGATTACCATCAGAAGCATGGTAGTGGTAGCATCGCACTACCCGAAGGCTTTTCATCAAAACTTGACAGAGTTGAAGGCAAGACAGATTGCACCATGAATTCTGTTCTAGTTTATCTTTAAGACTGGAGCAGAAGTTCACCTTCCAACCTTAAACATAATGCCAAAGCTACACTGCAGTTCAAATCCAAGAGCTTGAATGCGTAAAAAAATTCCCATTCAAAGCCCAGATCTTAATCGGATTGGGAATCAGTGGTCAGGCAACTGATATTCACAAACTGTCTCCATTCAGTCTGACAGAACATGAGCTAATTTTCTATGAAGAATGGGTAAAAATTCAAAAGATCCAAATGTGCAAAGCTGATCCCAGAAGCTGTAAATATAGCCAAAGGTGATTCCATCAAGACCAGACCAAGGACTATGAACACTTATGCAACAAAACAAATGCATCTCGTTATTTATACTTATCCCTTCAGGTTCCTAGGCGAGTGTGTGGCAGTTTTATGTGCGAGTGCTTTTTACAAATTACATTATAGAGGTCGAGTGATATCTTAAGGGTGTATTTAATAGAAGAACGACATTGATAAGTCAGACTTTAATTAAACTCTGAACACGCACACATACACTTTCTGCTGATGCAGGAAAACAACTTCACTGACCACCGTAATGTCCAACTGCATTTCACCACTGGCTCTCACTCAAATTCATCCCACAGCTCTCAGAGGGTTATGCGTGTACGTGCTCGTCTGTGTCCATGCCCTTCAGCTCAGGCTGAAATTGCTCATCCTGCACACTCCAAGATAAAAAAAAATAAAGCCTTCTAAACCACTTTAGTGTCAACTACAATTTACATCACGCTGTCTCCAAAACTACGTTACTAGCGGAAAGGAAGGTGAACTGTTTCAAAGGAATTTCCATAATGATCAGAGAAAAACTTCTTATTAAGAATTCAGACCCTCTGCTGTCACTTTTGGTGCCTTGAGCAAGATCTTTACCCCTCAAATGCTTCAGACACTGTGCTCTGACCTCAGCGTTCTTCAAATGCAAAACACGTTGTTATTGTGCACACATGGCGTCTCTGTCCTGCTCTTACTCGGCTGTAGAGGTTTGAGGCGTCTCTCTCTGCGATGCTCAGCGTGTTCGTGAGCTGTTGGCGGCTGAGGGCCGTGTGCATGGCCGTGTCACCCTCCTCGTCCTCGGCGTTTACGTTGGCTCCCTCCATCACCAGAAGCTCCACCAGTTGCATGTGGCCCTGAGTGACCGCCAGCTGCAGAGGCGTCTGACCGCGGTTATTGCGGATGTTGACATCACAGCGGCCCTGTGAGGCATAAAGCAGAGACCGCACTTATAGCAAAACAAAACTTTTCCCTCCACCCACTATCAATGCCCTGTTTATATTTCTAATAAACTCCACACACAACTTCAATTTAAACATACAGCATGACACATAATAAAAGTGGAGTAGTCCAAATCCCTGCCACCAGAGGGCAGAGCAGCCTTCTGCAAAGTTCACCCCGTGACTGCAGCCAGGACGCGACAAATTTAATGTTTTCCTGCACAGGCAGACCTGCAGGGAACGAGATGGCCACCATTTCACCAGCAAATCACCTCCCATTAATTTTGTCAGTGGCAGAACTGTGTCCCGCACACACACACACTCAGACAGACACAGACACAGACACACACACACACACATTAACAGAGAGCCACAGCAAACTACTCCAGCATAGTGGAGCATAATCCATTATAGGCTTTAAACACGCTGCCTGAAAATACTCCGCTTGCCTTTGTCATATTTGTGAAGATTCCAGTGAGTAGGTGCAGTGTACATTTACCAAATTTAAAATGTAGAGGTGGTAAAGGTTGTGTAGTACACAACATTTGCAGAACAGATATACCATCACGATAAAGTTAAACACATCAGACTTGAAGGCATCTTTATCTGACGCTCATCTCTATGCCACGCCTCTCGTTGAAGATGATTTTCCGCAAAGCTGCTCCGTTCCTGCTAATACGTCTCGAAAGACTGAAATATATATATTTGTGGTCACCTCTTTGATGAGGATCTCGGCCACCTCGTAGTGGTTATTGAGGGCGGCCAAGTGAAGAGCCGAGAAGCCGTCTTCCTTCTTCACGTCGGCCAGCTGACGAGCCCGTGCCAAGATCATCTCCGTTGCACTGAAGAGACAAGCAAATCTTACACACGTTTGTAACGGATACGGCACACGATAATAAATAAATACACAGATGTGTAGAATATATTAACGGCTGTTCTGCTTTTGAGAGCTCAGAACAGTCATTAGGAAATGGTTAGTCAGTGATACGGTTACTTATATGACTGATATAGAATAGAATTCTTATTCACTTCCTTACATCGGCTGAAAATGGTGTAGATGTGTGTGTGTGTGTGGGCACTATTTTTAATCTTAATACCCTGACATTTTCATTTAAAAACTAAAAGAGACTTCCTTTTGTCACTGCGGTGTAAGTTAGGGTTAGATTTAGGCATTAATTAGCTGCATTAATAAATCGTGTACATACTGAGCACTTTATTAGAAACACTGTACTAATACTGCGTCTCCATTTGCTCTCAAAACAACCTCAGTTCCTCATGGTATGGATTCCACAAGATGTTGGAAACATTCCTTTGGGATTCTGGTCCATGTTGACATGATTGCATCCCATAGTTCCTGTAGATTTTGCAATTTCTACTACATCCCTTAGGTAACTGGGTATTGGGATTGTTGCAGTGTGTGCCCAGAAAACATTCCCTGCACCATTACACCTCCTCCACCAGGCTAGACTGTTGATACAATGCAGGTCAGGTCTGTGGATCCATGCTGTCAGTGCCAAATTCTGACCCTACCCTCTGTGTGTCTCAGTGGAAATTGAGATTCTTCTGGCTCAAGGTTAGACGTGTTGTGCATTCTGAGATGCTTTTCTGCTCACCACAATAGTACAGAGTGCTTATCTGAGTTACTGTAGCCTTGAATCAGTCTGGTCATTCTCCTTTAATCGCTCTCATTAAAAAGGCATTTCTGCTTACTGCATGTTTTTTCTTTATTGTACCATTTTGAGTAGATTCTACAGACTGTGTGAAAGTCCCAGATCAGCAGTTATAACAAATAATCAAACCTGCCTATCTGCCACCAACAATCAGGCCAATCATGCCACTGAGGTCACTGATATTTGTTTTTCCTCATTCTGAGGGTTGATGGGAAGAATAGCTGAAACTGCTGGTTTGCATCTGCATGATTTCATGCATTGCACTTTTAATTCCGGTTAATCTTGACGTACAAGTTGCAGGGACTAAACTGAACTAAAACAGCCGATTGATTTCCTTTAGTTTCCTGAGGTTTGTCACTGTGTGAGTGTGTGTGTGTGTTACATGCATTGGCTTGTTCAGAATCTGATTCTGATCAAGCTGATCCAGTGGTACGTGCTATTAATATCCAGGGACTTAACACTAAGCTGTACACACACACCTAAGTAAAAGATAATCTTAACAGACACACAGCACCATCTCAGAGCCTTATTTATCCCTCACCGAGACATTTACCAGAGCTAAACTCCACCTGAACTGAACAAACATGACTGACACCAGGCCTGCCTAATTCTCTTGCTCCTGCTCTGTCATTACCAGTAGGGCAGGTCTCAATCATCTCCCTTGCTCCCTAGGTGGTTAGTCATTATATCATGTACACAAGTTCAAGAACCTTGGTTCACTACACACGGAGACACTGATGACTTAATTCAAGTTAAGTTGACTTTAGTTTGTCACAAACATTATTGCATATGTCCATCCTTGGAGGTTGGGATCAGAGCGCAGGGTCAGCCATGATGCAGTGCCTCTGGAGCAGGGTGGGTTGAGGGCCTTGCTCAGGGGCCCAACAGTGGCAGCTTGGCGGTGCTGGAGTTCGAACCCAGAGCCTTAACCACTTGAGCTACCACCGCCCAGCAATGTTTCCAGCAAGATTCTAATTTTCTTCATCACTGTAAAAACCGAGTCATTCTGACTTCCTGATCAGTGCGCTGACTACTGAACGAGGAAGGAGATTGAAATGCATCCTCAGTTATCCCCATGCTTGGGAAAGGCAGAATAATTTTGTTTCTCATTGTTAGGATACTGATATTACTGATATGTCATTTATTTGGTTTGCTGTTCAGATGATGCTTGGTGGTGTAAAATGACGTGAATGTCATAGATAGCTATTACAGTTGGTCGTTAGTGAATGAGTCAAATCTGTGCTTACTGAATTCAAACAGGTCATGCAATCTGATGATCTGCGAGTTATTTAGGCTAGCGCAAGCTGAGGGACATCTTGTCTTGTGGTAACCAGTTTAACTTAATGACATCAGCCTCGAGTCAATTCGGTAGCTGTTCCTGGACTGCCACCTAATTTATTTTTGAGTCAGACTGGATCAGCACTCACAGCTGGTAAATCATTTCAGATGACTAGCTACAAACATGATGAGTAAAAAGCAGGAGAAATCATTGTCTCTCTCTCTACATGATTTTAAAATCCTGCTGTGGATCTCTGGAGCAAAGATCCAGTAATATCCAAGCTGAAAATCTGATTTGAATCTGTTATCATCCAAAAGGATTTTGACAGTGATGGGGGCGAGTGCTCACACAATCAAAATGCGTTTTTTATTTAATGTTGTAATTCATTTTGCACAATAAAGATTTCCCTCATGTAAAATTTCTAGACTATTTTGTGTAGATGTGTGATAGAGACTCGCTATTTGACAGGGGGGGTGAAATACTTATGCAAACCACTGTGTATATATGCTAAAAAAACATTTTTTCTGCATTGTGTATTGTGCATTCAAAATGTACTTTTCAGATAAATGTTTACATTTCTATATAAATATTTTATTTTTAATTTATTTTTTTTTAATTTGGTATCTGCTCCAGATCTGTTCCATGTGCAATTACAAGCAAGCACTGGCAAGTAAAAAAAAACAAAAAAAAAAAAACAACTTTCTAATGATCAGTGGTATTTTCACTCAGCTTTTGGAGGCTTTAGCATGTCCTGAACCCTGCTGAGGCTAATTTTATTTTTTCGTTCAGGTCACCTCAACAAGGTGGCAGTGCTTCAGTGCTGAAATGTCACAGAGCAGCGTTTACTGGCAGGAGTCTCTAACAACACTGAAGGTCAAATCTAATAAGAAACAGTTCAGGGAACAACACACCACTAAATAAAGATTAATGAGAGCACAGAGACTAATGAAAGCTGAGGGAGAGAGAAAAGGAAAGAGAAAAGAGAATAAAGAAAAAGAAAAAAAAAAAAAGAAACAGACGGGCATGAACTTCATTGTCATGTTTGGAACAAAAGTGTGTAAAAACTGCAGCAAAAAGTAATTAGGATTTGGGGCTGGTGGCCGAGGATTAAAAAAAGAATGAAACAAAAAGAAAGAAGGGGGAAAAAATGACAAAAAAAGAAAGAAGAAGAAATGTTGCCTTAATCGATATATCAAAAACTAATGAAAAACTAAAATAATAAAATCTCACATACATACATATATATATATACACATATACACACACACACACACATTATATATATATATATATGAATGTGAGATTTTTTTATTTTAGTTTTTCATTAGTTTTTGATATATATATCTATATATTATATATTTGATATATATATATCTTTTATAATTGGTCAGGATGAATTAAGAAAGATGGTAAGAAAGCAGGATCATTAATCTTCCTAAAAACAAAAATGAAAAAGAAAGAAAGTGAAAAAGAGAGAAATACAAACAAGGAATAGGAATTGTACCGAACTATAGAACAAATATGTGAAAGATTAAAACAGAAATATTTGTAGGAAAGACAAAGAATGAAAAATAGAAAGAAAGAAAGACAGACAGAAAGACAAAGAAAGACAGACAGACAGAAAGACAAAGAAAGACAGACAGACAGACAGAAAGACAAAGAAAGAAAGACAGAAAGAAGGTATGATGTTTGCATATGTGTGCAGTGTGCTGATGGAGCTCTAGTCCCTCACTGCTAATCTCATCAATCTTCCTCTTCGCTGCTCATCCCTCCCTCCACCAGCACCTCTGACTAGGAAAGGAAGGCCTTGCCTTTGTCCCACACTCCTGCTCTCTTATTCTCCATCCATCTCTCCTTCTCTTTCCAGCAGCAGCAGCACACAGTGCAGCTCCCACACACACACACACACACACACACACACACACACACACACACAGGCTGAAATCTTAATGTAGGTGTGCATGTATATCCCCTAATGAGGAGGACTGCGGATTGGGCGTGAACCAAAACTGAGCCAGCAAAATGAACATGTTCCACTTTTCTCTTATTTTTTTCTCTGTGTGTGAGTGAGGTGTGTGTCTGTGTGTGACTGATTGCATAAATATGTGTGTGTGTGGGGGTGTTACTGAGTGTTTGTGTGTGTTAATGTGTGTTACTGAGTGTTTGTGTGTGTTAGTGTGCGTTAGTGAGCATTAGTGTGCGTTAATGAGTGTTAGTGTGCGTTAGTGAGTGTTTGTGTGCGTTTGTGTGTGTTAATGTGTTTGTGAGTGTTAGTTAGTGTGTGTGTTTGTGTGTGTTTGTGTGTGTTAGTGAGCGTTAGTGAGTGTTTGTGTGTGTTTGTGTGTGTTTGTGAGTGTTAGTGAGTGTTGGTGTGTGTTTAGTGAGTGTTAGTGAGTGTTGGTGTGTGTTTAGTGAGTGTTGGTGTGTGTTTAGTGTGTGTTAGTGAGTGTTGGTGTGTGTTTAGTGAGTGTTAGTGAGTGTTGGTGTGTGTTAGTGAGTGTTGGTGTGTGTTTAGTGAGTGTTGGTGTGTGTTTAGTGAGTGTTAGTGAGTGTTGGTGTGTGTTAGTGAGTGTTGGTGTGTGTTTAGTGAGTGTTAGTGAGTGTTGGTGTGTGTTTAGTGAGTGTTGGTGTGTGTTTAGTGTGTGTTAGTGAGTGTTGGTGTGTGTTTAGTGAGTGTTAGTGAGTGTTGGTGTGTGTTAGTGAGTGTTGGTGTGTGTTTAGTGAGTGTTAGTGAGTGTTGGTGTGTGTTAGTGAGTGTTGGTGTGTGTTAGTGAGTGTTGGTGTGTGTTAGTGAGTGTTGGTGTGTGTTAGTGAGTGTTGGTGTGTGTTAGTGAGTGTTGGTGTGTGTTTAGTGAGTGTTAGTGAGTGTTGGTGTGTGTTAGTGAGTGTTGGTGTGTGTTAGTGAATGTTGGTGTGTGTTAGTGAGTGTTGGTGTGTGTTGGTGTGTGTTAGTGAGTGTTGGTGTGTGTTTAGTGAGTGTTAGTGAGTGTTGGTGTGTGTTAGTGAGTGTTGGTGTGTGTTTAGTGAGTGTTAGTGAGTGTTGGTGTGTGTTAGTGAGTGTTGGTGTGTGTTAGTGAGTGTTGGTGTGTGTTAGTGAGTGTTGGTGTGTGTTAGTGAGTGTTGGTGTGTGTTAGTGAGTGTTGGTGTGTGTTTAGTGAGTGTTAGTGAGTGTTGGTGTGTGTTAGTGAGTGTTGGTGTGTGTTAGTGAGTGTTGGTGTGTGTTTAGTGAGTGTTAGTGAGTGTTGGTGTGTGTTAGTGAGTGTTGGTGTGTGTTAGTGAGTGTTGGTGTGTGTTAGTGAGTGTTGGTGTGTGTTTAGTGAGCGTTGGTGTGTGTTGGTGTGTGTTGGTGAGTGTTGGTGAGTGTTGGTGAGTGTTGGTGAGTGTTGGTGAGTGTTGGTGTGTGTTTAGTGAGTGTTAGTGAGTGTTGGTGTGTGTTAGTGAGTGTTGGTGTGTGTTTAGTGAGTGTTGGTGTGTGTTTAGTGAGTGTTAGTGAGTGTTGGTGTGTGTTAGTGAGTGTTGGTGTGTGTTTAGTGAGTGTTAGTGAGTGTTGGTGTGTGTTTAGTGAGTGTTAGTGTGTGTTTAGTGAGTGTTAGTGAGTGTTGGTGTGTGTTTAGTGAGTGTTTGTGTGTGTTTAGTGAGTGTTAGTGAGTGTTGGTGTGTGTTTAGTGAGTGTTAGTGAGTGTTGGTGTGTGTTTAGTGAGTGTTAGTGTGTGTTTAGTGAGGGTTAGTGAGTGTTGGTGTGTGTTTAGTGAGTGTTTGTGTGTGTTTAGTGAGTGTTAGTGAGTGTTGGTGTGTGTTTAGTGAGTGTTTGTGTGTGTTTAGTGAGTGTTGGTGTACAGTGCTCTAGACAGTCAGTTGTTTTGTCACTGGATGGAAATCCATTTTCTGTTTACTAGTCATATATACGCCACTCTTAATACACCCACTTCATATTCAGCTGCCCTTTGCCCGGACACAGCTCTACGGAGATGAGATTCTCACAGCCCATTTCTCTCTTCCTCTTTTTTCTCCTTTCTCTTTCTCCTTCGTTCCCACATGCCTTGTGAGAAATGCGGGGCTCCTGCTTTTTCCATTTCCTCCCTTAAAACAAACACCTTCCACCAACCAAACGACTCACGTATCCCTGACGTGAAGCCCAAAATTGTAGAATGATGATGCTGATCTGTTTCAGAGCGTGTGTGTGTGTTTTTGTGGGTGTGTGTGTGTGTTTTTGTGGGTATGTGAGCTATATAAACAACACGACAAACACAGCTAAAAATACAAGACAAAGAGACACTAGAATGTTGGGACTAAAGACAAGGATAAATACATGAGCTGAAAGGTAATAACTCTGTATTCGTGGGAAATCACTGTTGTTTTTTTTTGGTAAATAATTCTCTGTCTCTGATGGCTGTAGGGTGAATGACTGCTATGACAGAAATGCAAACCTGCACGTATGACAGTTGCCAGAACAAATCGAACGTTTGTTTTACGATTCCTCTGGCCTGAGAGAGTGTGCGTTTTCTTTCTGCCCCTCCTCCTCTTTCTCAACATCGCTCTCCCCATACAAGGAAAAGGCTGTCACTGTAGGGTGTCCTGAGTACAAGAGCCAGGGACAGGGCCTCTGTTACAGCGTTACAGTGCACGTGAATCGTTTGCATGCCTCCAGGATTTATTTGTATACATCAGTGTATAAAGCATATAAGAAACCTGAGCGATTAAAGGAATACAGCGCTACAGACTGATCAGTACCTCGACAGCAAGGTGGACACTTGTTCCATTATCTAATACGTTACTGTTTCTTTAGTCAACACTGACACAGATGATAAATGAGGGGGAAAAAGGTGTCCTTTTTAATATGGTAAGGTTTTTAGCGTTTGAAGGATGAAGAAGTCTCCAGTTCGAAAGCTTTGTAATAGTTATAAAAGTTATGCTTTACACAACTAGGAAAGTCTTCTGAAAGGAAAGCTTTGTGGTTTTGAGGTCAAATGACGATGCATTTTTTTTGTCTTATCAAGTTAATGAGAGAGAGAGAGAGAGAGAGAGAGAGAGAGAGAGAGAGAGAGAGGAAATGAGGAAATGATTGTTTATAACTGGAAGAAGACCAGGTGATTTTTTTTTCCCGTAATCGTAATCTAAAACTGTCTAGTCCGGGTGAGTCTGTTCTCATGATAAGCTTGGATTCTTGTTCCTGGCTATAAGGAGATGAACCTGATGTGATCATTTGCTCTTGTAGTTCATCCAGGTTTTGATGGTTTAGGCATTTTGTGAGATGTTTTTCTGCTCACCACAGTTGTAACGAGTGCTTATATGAGTTACTGATTGTTTGAGTTACTGATTATATAAGTGCTTATGAGTTACTGCTTATATGAGTTCTTATATACGTGCTTATGAGTTACTGCTTATGAGTTCTTATATACGTGCTTATATGAGCTCTTATATACGTGCTTATATGAGTTACTGCTTATGAGTTCTTATATACGTGCTTATATGAGCTCTCATATATACGTGCTTATATGAGTTACTGCTTATGAGTTACTGCTTATATGAGCTCTTATATACGTGCTTATATGAGTTACTGCTTATGAGTTACTGCTTATATGAGCTCTTATATACGTGCTTATATGAGTTACTGCTTATGAGTTCTTATATACGTGCTTATATGAGCTCTCATATATACGTGCTTATATGAGTTACTGCTTATGAGTTCTTATATACGTGCTTATATGAGTTCTTATATACGTGCTTATATGAGTTACTGCTTATGAGTTCTTATATACGTGCTTATGAGTTACTGCTTATGAGTTCTTATATATGTGCTTATATGAGCTCTTATATACGTGCTTATGTGAGTTACTGCTTATATGAGTTCTTATATACATGCTTATACGAGTTACTGCTTATGAGTTCTTATATATGTGCTTACATGAGTTACAGCTTATATGAGTTACTGCTTATATGAGTTCTTATATACGTGCTTATATGAGTTACTGCTTATATGAGTTACTGCTTATATGAGTTCTTATATACGTGCTTATATGAGTTACTGCTTATATGAGTTACTGCTTATATGAGTTCTTATATACGTGCTTATATGAGTTACTGCTTATATGAGTTACTCCTTATATGAGTTACTGCTTATATGAGTTACTGCTTATATGAGTTCTTATATACGTGCTTATGAGTTACTGCTTATATGAGTTACTGCTTATATGAGTTCTTATATACGTGCTTATATGAGTTACTGCTTATATGAGTTACTGCTTATATGAGTTCTTATATACGTGCTTATATGAGTTACTGCTTATATGAGTTCTTATATACGTGCTTATATGAGTTACTGCTTATATGAGTTACTGCTTATATGAGTTACTGCTTATATGAGTTCTTATATACGTGCTTATATGAGTTACTGCTTATATGAGTTACTGCTTATATGAGTTCTTATATACGTGCTTATATGAGTTACTGCTTATATGTGTTCTTATATACGTGCTTATATGAGTTACTGCTTATATGAGTTCTTATATACGTGCTTATACGAGTTACTGCTTATATGTGTTCTTATATATGTGCTTATATGAGTTACTGCTTATATGAGTTCTTATATACGTGCTTACATGAGTTATTGCTTATATGAGTTACTGCTTATACGAGTTCTTATCTGAGTTACTGCTTATATGAGTTCTAATATGAGTTACTGCTTATATGAGTTCTTATCTGAGTTACTGCTTATATGAGTTCTAATATGAGTTACTGCTTATATGAGTTCTTATATACGTGCTTATACGAGTTACTGCTTATGAGCTCTTATATACGTGCTTATATGAGTTACTGCTTATATGTGTTCTTATATATGTGCTTATATGAGTTACTGCTTATGAGTTCTTATATGTGTGCTTATATGAGTTACTGCTTATGAGTTCTTATATACGTGCTTATATGAGTTACTGCTTATGAGTTCTTATATACGTGCTTATATGAGTTACTGCTTATATGAGTTCTTATATACGTGCTTATATGAGTTACTGCATATGTGTTCTTATATACGTGCTTATACGAGTTACTGCTTATATGTGTTCTTATATACGTGCTTATACGAGTTACTGCTTATATGTGTTCTTATATACGTGCTTATATTAGTTACTGCTTATGTGTTCTTATATACGTGCTTATACGAGTTACTGCTTATATGTGTTCTTATATACGTGCTTATATTAGTTACTGCTTATGTGTTCTTATATACGTGCTTATACGAGTTACTGCTTATATGAGTTCTTATATACGTGCTTATATTAGTTACTGCTTATATGAGTTACTGCTTATGAGTTCTTATATACGTGCTTATATGAGTTACTGCTTATGTGTTCTTATATACGTGCTTATATGAGTTACTGCTTATACGAGTTCTTATCTGAGTTACTGCTTATATGAGTTCTTATGAGTTACTGCTTATGAGTTCTAATATGAGTTACTGCTTATATGAGTTCTAATATGAGTTACTGCTTATATGAGTTCTAATATGAGTTACTGCTTATATGAGTTCTAATATGAGTTACTGCTTATATGAGTTCTAATATGAGTTACTGCTTATATGAGTTCTAATATGAGTTACTGCTTATATGAGTTCTAATATGAGTTACTGCTTATATGAGTTCTAATATGAGTTCTTATACCCTTGCCGGCAGTTCAAACCAATCCTCCTCTGACCTGTCTTCTCAAGAAGGCCTTTCCACCCACAGCTCACTTATTTTATTTATTTCTTTTTTTTTAATGTTCACACCATTCTGTGTAAACTCTAGAGACTGTTATGTGTGAAAATCTCAGGACATCAGCAGTTTCTGCCACAAATCTGGTACCAATAATCATGCTACAATTAATGTCACAGAGATCTCACTTTTTCCACATTCTTTTGTTCGAAGTGAGCCTTAACTGTAGCTCTTGATGCATGTCTGCATGATTTTATCATCGCATAGCTGCCACATGATATGACTGGCTGATCAGATAACTGCATGAATCTGCAAGTGGACCTCAAAGTGGACAGTGAGTGAAAGTGATAGATAAAACAGTTAACACATAGAAATGAAAGTATGGATAAATTAAGCATTGCTTTGGATGTCAAATTGACTGAGTGGTGTAAGAGAAATAAAATCAGAGAGGAGGAGTGATGGGATGCTCATGGAGGAGACCCCGGAAGAGTCAGTAGCGTATATTAGACATGTTTTACGAAGACACGCTTGCTTTTGGTTTGAATGGAATGTAAAAGTCGCACATTTGAAACATTAGACTCTATAACTGCTGTTAGATTTGTATTTCCTTGTGTTAGCTTCTTTTCTGGGAAATCTTGCACATGCACTGTAGATATACAGGTTAAAGATGTTGTGAGTGAGTGAGAGATGTGTGAAGAGGAACAAAAATTTAAAATGACGACAATATTACAGATGTGATAAAATAATCTAGGTCAAATATCTCAAGGTGTGTGTGGGGGGTTAAACAAGAGTACGTGGATGTGTAGAGTGGCAGGACAAGTCCCAAACGACAGCATGCGCTCCACTTAGTGCCCTAGCTCCAACTCCGACTGTGACACACTTGTACAGCTCGACAAAACAAGCAGCTAATTGGGACTTTTTGGAACGAAGGCTAAAATAAGACTAAAAGACAGACATCTCCAGAGGCCTTCATGATATTCACCTCACAGCTCAGGGTTTTTATTACAACTCAACTAGAACATTTTGCCGTCAGGGAGCCCTGGGTAGCGGAGGACAAAAGAGGAATGTTACCTTGAACGTTTTCAGTGTTACTAATGTTACGGTACACAAAAACCGCAACAAAATAAGTAACCTCAGTGACTGACCTCAACGTAACTTGACTTACAAGACAAGTGCTAGAGAAGCTGTCGTTGTGATGTGTGTAGAGGAACATGAGTGTGTATCTGGTACCAAAAAAAAGACCAGTCTATTACTGTATCTCAGTGCAACATGCACAGTAACACATCAGCAAAACTCATAAAATACACTAAAGAAAAACCCACAAAAAACACAACAAAACCAAAAACGACCCAAACACACAGCAGTGAAAACTAATACACAAAACTCAAAAACACAGCAATGAAACCTAAAACAGAATAACAAAAAGCATAAACGCAACAGCAAAAGCAATATCCCAACAAAGCCAGAAAAAAACGCAAAAGCAAAGCAAAACACACAACAGCGACACCAAATACACCAAATATACAAACCCCCCATAAAAACAAACATATTCACAACAGCGAAACTAACACCACAGTGAGTTTTAGTGTTGTGTGTTCTGCACGTATCCACCACTGTAAAGCGTTTCCCGATGCCTTGATAAAAATTAGCACACAGCAGCGTGTACACACAATAGTGGTGGGCGTTGGACAGCAGATAAGATTAGAACTGGCAAGATTGTGATAGCCGTGTACTGTATACAACAGACATTCCGTGGGCAGCGAGTCTGAGGCCGAGACTAAACTACTGCGGAAAAGCCGGGAGGCGTGGAGCAGACCGTACCATTCCCAAAGTACAGGAAGAAGCTCAACACCACTCTTACATAAGAGCATGAGACTATTAGAAAATGACTGTCATTTTATGGAACGGTCTGGAAGCACTGAATTACAGTCTCTCACACACAAACACTCACACATTCATTCATTTATTCATTCACTCACACACTCATTCACTCACACACACTCATTCACTCACACACACACTCATTCACTCATACACACACTCATTCACTCACACACACACTCTCACACATTCATTCATTTATTCATTCACTCACACACTCACACACTCATTCACTCACTCACACACTCATACACACACTCATTCACTCACACACACACACACTCACTCATTCACACACACACACTCATTCACACACACACACTCATTCACTCACACACACACTCATTCACTCACACACACACTCATTCACTCACACACACACACATTCACTCACACACACACACATTCACTCACACACACACTCATTCACTCACACACACACTCATTCACTCACACACACACTCATTCACTCACACACACACTCATTCACTCACTCACACTCATTCACTCACACACACACTCATTCACTCACTCACACACTCATTCATTCATTCACACACTCACAGCCTCATTCATTCACTCACAGACTCATTTACTCATAGACTCATTCATTCACTTACACACTCATTCACTCACTCACACACTCATTCATTCACTCACACACTCATTCATTCACTCACACACTCAGACTCATTCATTCACTCACACACGCACTAAATATTTAGTAAAAAACAAGACGTAGCAGAGAAAACTGAGCTGGTGGAACAGAGTGAACGGAGTAAGTACAGTGGTAGAAACACTAATATGCACTTGCCCTTAGGAATTCTAGCCTTATGAGTTTATGGTCCTAAATATATCCTGCAGTATTAGATCATCTTCATCTTCAGCTGTGTGCAGGCTGTGAAACGGCCTCGCAAGAGGCATTAGGTTCAAAAGTGCCTAACCTTAACACTATTACAACCTTAACACTGTTTTCATACAATGAGCACGAGGCAAAGTGAGTCTGATTTAATTTGTAGCTGACTTTTTTTTTAATCTGTGTTTTACCCGACACGTGCCCTAGCTTTCTTTGGGTTATTTGTTAAGCCAGTACAATGCTAACAGTCTGCCAATCTGTGTTTGTTCACCATGATATGTGTTTGCCAAAAGAAAATTACACAACTTTACATTAACTGTTTACCAGAAGCCAAAACATTTAATCTGCACCTATTTTGTTGTGTCCATGTTCAGCATTGAATTTCTTTGTCATGTGCTGAATGGCTCATATAAAAGTGGACACTCAGGCCTTTAAGTAGTAGTTTTGTTCTTACCTAGCCTACTAGGGGAATATACTGTATATATTAATAGAAAAGTTTCACACACGTGTTGCTATCTTCAAAGTAACTGCTGATATCGAACCCATTCCTGCTCTCTGAGATGCCTGAAGTGCTTGTACTTGAGCATCTAAAATGTAAAGATGTTATCTTCAACCACTAAAAGTCTGTGTAAGGTTATCTGAGGGAAAAACATCTCACACTGAAAGCCAACTGTGTCCTGACTCGCGTTATATCAGACCTACAGCCATAAAATCATTTGTATATACTGATCGAAAATATCAGATTGATTTCCAGTGTGCTTTGTGCTTTCAAGATAATGTGTGATTTTTTTTGTTTTTGTCTTATACAAGAAAGAAAGGCTGCTGAGGGAATGAGCACCTATAGCTGCTGTAACATTTACTATTGGTTCATGAATGTTCCACAACATTTAAAGGTACTACAAATGTAAGAAAATGTGTGGCGAGTTCTTTAATTCATTGAAAAATTGCCAAGATGCACTGGTGTTGATGAATAAAACAACATCAGTGCGAACTCGTTTCATGTTGAACTGCTTTTATCCCTTACAACTTACAGTCTAAATGCTTAAATGCCTGTGATGCTTACAGGCATCACACCAAATCGAAGATGGAGTCTGTGTAGGAATCTGCGTCTTACTGCCTGAAATGTCAGTGGAAAATGAGCTGTAGTTTGAGTGTGACGACTCACAGTTTGTTGCCCTTCAGGGCTGCATGGTGCAGCAGGTTGAAGCCACGGTTGTTCTGCTTTGTAAAGTCAATGTTGCGCACCGCGGTCAGGATCTCGATGATGCTTCTGAAGTCCTTAGCGATGGCATCGTGCAGAGGCGTGTCCCCATAGGAGTCCTGGAATTCAAAAACGGAGAAAGGGCTAAAATTTACTAAATGAATCATGGAAGAGACGGAGTGAAACCAATCAACCGAGAGGAACAACGTCCCACTCCTTGTACAACCTGAATCAGGTATGGAACACTGAAATGTAATGATACACATTATGGCATTAGATTTATGGCATTGTGAGGCAAACTGAAAATTGCAAGAAGACCTAAAGATGAGTCCAGTTTGAGTAGTCTCAGAATCTGAGGCTACTTAGTCTTCTGCAATTGTAGCCCAACCACCTTAAGGTTTGATGTGTTCTGCACTCTGTGATGCTTTTCTCCAAACCACGCCCATAAAGAGTACTTGAGCTAAGTGCTTGAAAATCAGATCAGTCATGTCCTAAATACTCAAACCAACGCGTCTGGCACCAATAACCATGCCACAATCTTGCCAAAGTCACCGGGATCAAATGTTTCACTACATGTTCCTAATAATGGCTAGTCAGTTTATGTCACCTAGATAAAATATTAGATTTAGACATTTAGTCAAAATCAACTCTATTCACATATTCATGAATAGTTTTAACATACGGTTTATCGTTGATGATTAATTTTCCAAAAATTGTTAGCTATACATCGATCAGCCATAACAATAAAACCACCTGCTTAACATTGTGTAGGTCTACCATGACAGCTTTAATCCCTGGCATCGGTTCACCAGCTGTCCTTCCTTTATACCACCACTGCATACTGGGCACACCCCACAAGACCTGCTGATGACCCAGTCCTCTAACCATCACAATTTGTCCTCATCAAACTCACTCAGATCCTGACCCTTGTCCATTTTTCCTGCTTCCAACACATGGACTTTGAGAACTGACTGTTCATTGGCTGCCTAAATACAGGCAATTGACAGGTGACATGGTAACAAGGTATAATGTGATGGCTGATCTGTGTGTGTGCCTTGTAGCTCCAGTGCACATTGTACACACCAAACATTGAGGTTAACTGACTCCATTTGAAAACAACTGGGGGGAAAAATGTGCCATTGCTTTAAAGAGCTCTAGTGTACACTTCTCCCGTGGGATGCTGCCAGAGGACTCCAGTGTTCCTGAGTTTCGGTGGAATCAGCTTTTTTAAAGCTGCTAGCTACTGGAAATTAGATCTATCAGCCTATCAGGCAGTGGATGCTATCTCTCTGCCTCGTCAGAGTGAGCTTATGAATTACATGTGCGTTCACTTTGAAACGAACACGGTTATATTTAACCTCGGTATGCCTGTTGCAGTTTCTGATGTTGTCGTCTGTGTCACTTCCTCCATTTCTCCACTTATTTTCCAAGTCATCTTTTTTTGTTGCCTGTATGTGTCTCCATATGGATATAATTATGCCTGTTTTATCTTGTTCTTGGTGGTCATATTCCAGAGGGCTTTTTATGCTGCTTTTTTTTTGTTTGTTTGTTTCTACTGTTATCTAATGTTCAAATAAACAGCAGAGATTCTACAAAATGTGTGTTGGCTGGAGGCAGTAGAAGTGGTTTTATCAGGAGGCATGCAGCTGCACTGCTTCCCGCAATGCTCACCCTACTGACCGAGTGTTTACACGCTGTTGTTTGTGTGTCAGAAGAGTGGAAGTGATTGGGGAGATCTGAAATTTATATATTAGATAATATGTAAATATATAAATATATTCATATATATTTTTACACTATAATGTTTCTATTTTGTATGTCTCATTTCCTCTCCAGCACCAATAAAGCACTGATTCGGATTTACTTATATAACACTGGATGACAAATCCAAACAACTCAATCTATACTGGCTCAAGTGCCTGAGGTTTCCAAACTCACAGGTCACGTACATGAACTCAGGCACTATGGAAAAGTAACCCCTATTAGAAACAAGCACCTACTTCCTGTGTGATTTGACTTTTTCTGCCATTTGTTAGTTATATTGGATCTGAGCCCTGCTAGCATATTGTCAAAAAATCTTAAGCAACTAAACCATAAACGTTGGCAGCTTTCTGATATTAAGTAGGCCATTGCAAGACATTTTGCAGTAAGCCTTCAAACATTCATACTGTACATGCAACCTGAAACCATTAAGAGTTTTGGTATTAAATACATGATTCACTACCCTTTATGTTTATTGGTCATAAAACTATATTTTCTATCATTTATATACAAAAATATCCACTCCTCGTGTCTGAAAAAAGCTCATAGCTACTGTTGCAATACATGTTGTATATTGCTAAACATCACATTGTGCATTTGATCAAAGCTCCATTAAAAATCCACTTCTGTGGTTCCGAAATATTGCTAGGTATATATATAGTCACATATAATACATAGCTAAGCACCTATAGGTTTAGTGTACCTAGTGCTTGTGTTGAATCTGGGGTCAGTTTGATGCAAGACTTGGGAATAAGGAAAATTATGTAATCCTGTGTGTCAATGTTAAGCTGTTGAAAATGCACTGTCTGTGAACTAACTAGTGAATATAGAAATATAGTGGAAAATGTTCAATAATTAAGTATTTGGACAACGCTACAAACCTTACACATAATATAGTGCACTATGTGGTAAGCAGGGAACAAAATCTGACATGGTTTATGCCTTTGTACAGTGTAAAAAGGGGAAAAAAAAGGACATGGCTGGCGTGTGTGTATGTATTCCAAATCTCCTTCAGGGAGCCTTTCCACTCCAGCTGAGCTCCCACAGTTCAAGTGGAAAATATGGTACGCGAAGGCTCAGAGCGGAGCAGCTCAGCAGTGCGAGTCGAAAATCAGCAGTGTGTCACTGCAAAAACTGAGAACAAATTCAGAGGATGGGCTAATTTGCTAATTGGCCCTAATGATGCGGATAAGTCACAGAAAGCACAGCACGTAAAGCCAGATTTTCCCAGTTGAGTTCATCATTACTCTTTTTCTGTACTTTTACTGGTAAAAAAAAAGAAAAAAAAAGGGTGAGATAGACAGAAATACAGGCAGGCAGACAGATATGTGTAAGAGTGGACAGATTGATGGCCAGATAGCCAGAGAGCCAGTCAGATCGTTACTTTCTAGAGCTCTAAGTTAATTGCCTCCAAACAGTACCGTTTTCTACACTTGCATATCCATTCCAGGAGGGAGAGTGTGTGTGGATCGGTGCATGCGTACCTGCAGGTTGACGTCGGCAGAATGCTCGGTCAGTACCCTCACCACGTCAGTGAAGCCCTTGTTGACAGCGATGTGGAGCGCTGTACACATGGTGTTGTTCAGCAGGTTGACGCTGGCCCCTTTGCTCAGGAGGAGGCGTGCGATTTCAGCTTGGTTCCTGTGCACACACACACACACACAATACAGAGACATTCAGCATTAATGCCAAGATGAGCTAATACACATCTGAACTAGTTTTAGCATAAAAAAATAAAACCAAAATGACTAGGCACAGATAAAGAGCACAGACACACAGCTTTGCCAAACTATGATCAAATCAGTGGAAATGATTGCATATATGGGAAAATAAGAGCCTCCAAATTCTCCCCCTGCAATCAATCAATCTATAATAACTGAACAGAAATGGAAGCATTCAAAGTCTAAAGACCCAAATTCCAGCAGCCAGCACCCTGGGTGCTTGGACCCCTTACAATAACAGTGGCAAAAAGCCTTTCAATAAAACCCAGTTCAAACAGTACAAGTCTTTCACGGATTATTATTCACCCGAATGCCGTGTAGTGCAGAGCTGCATCTCCGTCTTCGTCCTTGGCCTCGATGCTGCTGTTGGCCTGCAGCAGGACCTTCACTACTTCCATATGACCCTGGTGAGCAGCCACCTGCAGGGCCGTCTTCCCCTGGTTCTTTATATCCACCTATAAACAATCAGTCGGTATATAAAGAGCATGAGTATTGTTAACTGAAGGTCAGGAAATGACTAAGATTGATCATCACACCCATATGCAAGCCTTCCCTTAATTACTGTAACAAAGATGGATGCACACAATTATAATTACAGAATGTCTTTGTACACTGTACAATTAATATTTCCCTTCTCACTGGAACCAAGAGGCCTGAACCTGTTCCAGCATGACAACACTCCTGTGCACAGAGCGAGGTTCATGAAGACAATGTTGATGTGGATGATTTTGAGTGTCCTGTACAGAGGTCTGACCTCCAGACCACTGAACACCTTTAGATTGAATTAGAATGCCCATTGCACTCAAACCTCGGCATCTGACATCAGTGCCAGGCTGAATGAGCACGAATCCCTACAGCTACACTCCAAATTCCAGTAGAAAGCCTTCCTAGCAGAGTGGAGGTTATTATAACAGCAAAGAAAGATGTTCACTAAGCACATATGGGTGTGATGGTCATTTAAATCATAATTATAATTCTGTGACCTTTTTGCTTATAGAGCTACATTACACACACCTGACCATCACACTCATGGGCTAATCAAGTTCTTCTACGTCATCACTGGCAAACCCTGAGTTCATGGATTTCAAAGAGGCACTGCCATGCTGGAACAGGTTTGGGCCTTTTAGTTCCAGTGAAAGGAAATCTAAAAGATTTTTTGTGATTGCTGTGACTAAAAATGTTTGATTTTGCAGCAGTTTTATTCTTCCGAATTTCTGATGCAACTTGGAGGTTTTTTTTTGTTCTTCTTTTCCGGAAAACTACTTATATTGGAGAAATTGCGAGCAGAGGATTCTTCTTTTAAACTCCTACCAGTGAAGACACATATGTAATTACTCTCTATGATAGCTGTACTCATGTTTGACAAATGTGAATTGAAGAGGGCTTTGACTGAACAAGTGTTATGATGATGTTACATGACTCGTCTTGGCACAAAACTACGGAAATTACAGATCTAGTTCGATTTTGCAATCATTCATGGAACTGCAAAATTGTGAAATCCTGGAGGTACTGACAAAAGGAGTGGGCTGTTTTAAAAAAAAAAAAAAAATCCTTTAGCAGTGTCATGGAACACAAGACTGTCAAGTGATTTCATATTTATTTGAGCTGATGAATTTCAGGAGACGACAAAAAAAAAACCAAAAATTTTTCTTTCTAAAAAAAGTAGCATTGTTTCAACACCATGACACCCACCTTATCCGGATGTTTCTGCACCAGTTCGCGGACTTTAGCGACGCTGCCATGAGCGGCGTCGATGACCAGGCGCCCGGGGTTATCCTGCTCCGTGGACTGAGACAACAGCTTCTCCAGGACTGAAATAACTGTAGCTGAAACAGAGAGAGAGAGAAAGAAAGACATTTACTCTAAACCCTACCTGTTTTACTCTAAAACCTAGTTTTATTCTTTCAGCCCAAAATCTGAACAGACAGTCAAATGAGTCAAAATGTCACCATGCACTTGTGGCCTGCATTTTGCTCAAAATGTTCTCAGCACCCTGTGAGATGTGGGAGAGAAGAAGTGAGTTTGCTTGACATGAAAAGCACAATGAGGAAAAATTAAGAGTTAGTAAAAACAAATGGAAAATCAATCCATCCATCCATCTCCGGAGGGTGTGAGTGCACATGGAAGACAGAGAGGACACAACCAATGTTTTTTAATCATACAAAAAACAAGAATTAATAAGAAAAATAAACGTTGTCCGGAAAATGTGAGCAAAGTGTAAATGTCAGCTGCACTTTTAGCAAGAGAAGACAAAAAAAAAAAGAAAGAGAGAGACATGAGTCATGATGCATTCAAACAAGCGGCGTGATGGATGGGCATGCGGCTGTTTCCTGCTTACTTCTTGATTCACTTGGATTCTCAGCCGTCATCAGATTTGCGTCCACCTCGCCAGGCTGAGCCGACAGACACGCAGGGTTAAAAGTCCACGTTTGTCCTCCGAATGCCACGCGCAGGTCACCATCCGCATACACTTTCAAAACCTTGCCAACCTGACCCAGGGCCTGACACACACACAGACACACACAGACACACACAGACACACACAGACACACACAGACACACACAGACACACACAGACACACACAGACACAGGGTGAGCTATGAGAGCATTATCTTGATGAATGCAAAATCTGGCTCTATTGTTAATACCGTTTTATCCTGCAATCCTAATATTTGTTGTCTTTCTCAACTGCACTGAATAACTGCTCGGTGAACCAAAAATAAATCACACACTACTAATCTCACTTGTGGGTTCTTAGGTCGGCTAAGGTCAGAGGATTACTGTCCAATTTTATAACTGTCACATGTTTAACATGTCTGTGAATGTAGATACGACTTTGTCATCTTAGGGGGATGGGGGTGGGTGGAGAGAGACAGACAGAGAGTTGGGGGGCAAGGGGAGGGTTCAGAGAAGGGGGGGCACAGAGAGAGTGTGAGTGGGGGGGCAGACACACAGACAGACAGAGACAGGGAGGGAGAGAGAGAAAAAGAGGGGGGGGCAGAGACAGACAGAGAGTTGGGGGACAAGGGGAGGGAGAGAGAGAGAAAGAGGGGTGGGGACAGAGAGAGTGGGGGGGGGGCAGACAGGTGGACAGACAGACAGACAGAGAGAGAGAGAGAGAGAGAGAGAGAGAGAGAGAGAGAGACTGAGAGAGAGAGAGAGAGAGAGAGAGAGAGAGAGACACAGACAGACAGAGAGAGAGACCGAGAGAGAGAGAGAGGCAGACAGACAGACAGACAGTGAATTGGGGGGACAAGGGAATGGAGAGAGAGAGAGAGAGAGAGGCAGACAGACAGACAGGGAGAAAGTTGGGGGGCAAGGGGAGGGAGAGAGAGAGAAAGAGGGGTGGGGACAGAGAGAGTGGGGGAGCAGACAGAAAGAAACAGGGAGAGAAAGAGAGAAAAAAGAGAGAGAGAGGGAAAGACAGAGACAGAGAAAGACAGAGTTGGGGGACAAGGGGAGGGAGAGAGAGAAGGACAGACAGACAGACAGAGACAGACAAAGAGAGAGTTGGGGTGCAAAGGGAGGGAGGGAGAGAGAGAGAGGTTGATAAATTCCCCTGAATCATGCAATCCTGTTCTGGCTAGATCTTCTAGTGAATGAAAGCCATTAACCCCTGACACTTTCTTATGAGTTAAATGACTTATCTAATAAAAGTAAGGTACAGCACCTGTTTACCCCCTGCGTCCTCTAACCTTATAATGAGCAATTAAGTACCTATCATTAGCACAATCATTACAAATAATATACAAAATGACATTTTATATTTAGCATAATAAATGCCATGAGCTCGAAAAACCCTAGTGATATAAATGAAGTGGAAATCATAGCACATGACGTATTGCTTAATAAGTTGCACATTTTGTACTGGACGATCGCTCGGAGTTCGGGGAGGCAGAAGTGAAACAGGACAAATAATTCTCTGTGGTTTTCCACTGTGAACACTACTCACTGTGCTTTAATAGACGATAACAGATGTACAGAACGACGAGGAACGGGTCTTATTTTTTTTTAATTCACCTTGTCTTTATGTATAGAAGAAATAATACTTAATATTTAATAATTACCCTTAGCCATGGGCAAATACAGTGACATTTAATCCTCCTACCTACTTCCCTGTTTTATTGCTGTGACAGCAGTGTGAACATTGACATCAGATTTCTGAAAGTTAAATGTTTTTATGTTCAAAAATGACTTTGAATAAAAAACGACAATATCTTCTTTCTTTTTTTTACCAATCCATGTCAAATTGAAGAAGCTGCTTTGCCAATAAAGCTTTTATCTTTCTCTCTGTATAACACATATCTTATATTTGACTTGTATTTGAATTGACCTTTTTTCCCCCCTGTACTGTCTAAGTTCCTGCTTTGTTTCAACGTAGCGTGTGTTAATGGAGAAATTGGCAAAAGAAATGAAATCTGGACTTGGCCGGTAAATCAGAATCTGATCAGGAGTTTTATAGCTTTGGGTGATATGAACCCATCTGATATTCCCTTTTTGAATGAACATGTTTAGTTAGAGTTACTTTTCTGTGATGGTGTGTATTTCGTGTACATTTTTCATGCCGTGTTTGTTGGAACATACAGATGCCATGCTGTCTGTCCACTCTCCGTGGCCGGATTGTAGCCGCTTCACAGTCTCGATGTCATCCAGTACCCTCACCAACTCACCTACTGCAAACGTATTCACCTAAAATCATTAAGAAAACAGATAGAAAAGATCTCGATCAGACCAGACAGTCTCTTTATTATGGGACAAGCAGCGTCTTTAAACACAGTCTAGGGATTTGGTTAATCACTGATATGCATGGTAGAGCCACGTGCCTGGACGTGCACGCTCTGATTACCAAGGGCTTTACCTTTATTCAGACTTTATGTCAAGAACACGAGCGCTTGGCTTTACTTGGGTAAACAGTATATCACTGTAATCTAAAAACTAGACTGTGAGATTAAAGGTACAGTAACACGAGGAATGCTCAGGGAGCTGCTTGATCCACTACTCATGCGGGATATTATATCGTAAATCAGACTGAAATCAAATGAAGGTGAGAGGTCCAGGATGAAACAGGAGATATATTTAATAGCCTTGCCCAATTGGGAGAAACAGAGCAGCTGTAAAACATATACAGTGTAACTCAACCTCTCCTCTGCACATTCAATCAATGCCTTCTCTTTTTAGGTCGTTCCCAGGCATCCATATGTACAATGCCATGATAAAAAATAAATATATATATATATTTGCAAAATTTTGGTCCATTTAGCTTCCTTAAAACTCCTTTGCTTGGTCCCTCTAAATCTTTTTTTAATTCTACAGCAGTGTGTTTCTTACTCTTTGTATTTTCTGAGTGAATACACACGAAATGTACAAAAGTATATGGACACCACTCCAACAGACTGAGTTCAGGAGTTTTAGCCACACCCACTGATAACGTGCGCAAATATCAAGACCATGCAATCTGCATCGACAAACAGCAGAATGGGTCATAGAGAACATTTCAGTGACTTGGCGTAGTTGTAGGATGTCAGCTTGTGAAATTTCTACGCTGCTTGATCCTCCTCGGTGCTGTTATTGTGAAATGGAAGCATGTAGGAGCAACAACAGCTCAGCCTCCATGTGGTAGACCACACAAACCCATCGAGCGGGGCCACTGAAAATCGCTATGCTGCTGCATCACTTATTGAATGCTTCTAAGCTGCCTCTGGAAACAACATCAGCACAAGAACTGTGTGTCAGGAGCTTCATGAAATGCGTTTCCATGGCTGAGCAGCCTCACACGAGCCTAAGGTTACTATTTGCGATGCCAAGCATCGGCTAATGTGTAAAGCACGGTGCTGCTAAAAACTGGAGCAGTGGAAACTCTAGAGTGATGAATCAAGCTTCACTACCTGGCAGTCTGATGGCTGAATCTGTGTTCGGAGAACACAACCTCCCGGAATGCATAGTGCCAACAGCAGAGTTTGGAGGAGGATGAATAATGGTCTTGGGCTCTTTGTTCCTGTGAAAGTTTATATTAATTCTACAGCATACTAATTCATATAATAAGTGCCCATGGTTTTGGAATGGAAAGTCCAGCAAGCTGATACAGATGTGGGGGTCAGCTGTCCACACAGTCCACACAACTGAAGCTTTATATATACTCTAGATTCGAAACGGCATGGTTTAAATTTACCTAGACATCTAGATCTGTCTGAGATCCTCGACCTCGGTCTGTCGGAGATAAAGAATCGTCCAAACTAAAGCAGACTATCCAAATATCCTCTGATGAACCGTTTGTCCCCCGAGAGTGGAGTATTGTGTAGCATTGTTTTGCTGAATGTAACCGAAGGTAAATATTTAAAAGCCGAACGATCTCGATTTTCCTTGTGGGTTTTATGTACATGCTATGTGGTGAAGCTGTCTCATAAAAGATTCCATCTGGCACCCTGAAGACTTTGGTTGGTCCCAACACTCTTAAAAATAAAAGTTGCCAGGAAGAAGCATCACAGTGATGCCCAAAGAACAACCATTTCAGTAAATACTTTTTAAAAAGAACCCATTTCTTAAAAAAAAAGAAGACATTTTTATAGTCTAAAGAACTTTTCGACTAGAAAGAACATTTTGTGCAATTAAAACATTGCATGGAAGGTTCTTCAACGAACCACACACCATGAGAACCAATTAAGAACCTTTATTTTTTTTAAAAAAAAGGTTTATAAGTTCTACTCTATCGAAAATAATGTTTTTTTTACATGTTCTTTGGATAGTCAGGGGTGTTTGGGGTTCAGAGGGGTTCCTGGATATTCAAGCGTTCCACATAGAACCTGTTGGCAAATAGAAACACGCTTGTCACAGGGTTCTACTTGAAAACTTGAAACAACCTGAAGAGTGAATAAAGCCTTTTTAAACTAATATCTGCTTTTTTCCAAGCGTAGAAATATATATTGTTTTGCTGAAACTGGATGTTAGTTCTATACTCTCTCAGCAAAATGTGTTCTTCAGGTTCTCTGTAGAATTCTACAACAGAGGGGTTTTCAGGTAGAACCCTTGTAGGAACTTGAACTATAATATAAAAGAAGCCTGTGCTTACTTTAGTCAGAGCCCCTGGGTGGAAAGTCCAGCGTATGTTGTTGCTGTACTGAACTCGGACGTCCCCTCGGTCCGTTATCCTGTGCACGGTCCCGATTCTGCAGATGTACTGTTGGGGTGGGGGGCACAAACCCAATTCATTTGCACTTGCTTTGAAGTTCTGTTAGTAATATTAAAAGTTCATACATTCATCTATCTATCTATCTATCTATCTATCTATCTATCTATCTATCTATCTATCTATCTATCTATCTATCTATCTATCTATCTATCTATCTATCTATCTATCTATCTATCTATCTATCTATCTATCTATCTATCTATCTATCTATCTATCAGGTCAAGCTATTACCAAAAATGTAGACACCTCATGTTAAGTTCATTCACCTCTGCCATTTTAGGATTCCAGCCTCCGTGTCCTTCCTGCATTTGCCTGAGGATGTCGACGTCCAGCAGGCATTTTACCTTGTCCCCCTGCTGGAACGTGTGCCCATCAGCGCTCTCCTGCCTCTGCAGCTCTGCATGTTCACCTACAAACACAGGCATGGAGGGAATCTTATACTTCATGCTGGAAGGTCAGTGCCTAAACTCCTGAGACACGCTGCCTTAATTTTATTATTCGGATATCTGTTAAAGAACGGATATTTGGTTAACCGCTAAAAGAGGGGGGGGATTTAATATGGTGTAATCAAGTATCATTTTCCACTGTAATTAAATGTTCCTCCTGTCAGCAGCGGAACATGTGTTCATGTGTTTGACAGAAGGAATGAAAGGGAGAGGGAAAAGCTTTACTGAATGTCAGCTCAATATTTCAGCTGATATTTTGGACAACTTGTACCATATATGATATGTTGGATTTGTTGCTCTAGAGCTACGATTATAATCAGCGACTTAACTCCAGATTTAAAAAATTTAAATTTAACAAGGAAATAATAGACATAATTAGAGACGAGACACCTATTAGACGGTTGTGGAATTTTCTGGGCTTCCTATTTAGCTTATTAACATCACCAGCATGTAGCTCATAATTCAAAAGGCATTTACAATATAAAAAATCCTCTAATGATATATGATGAACTGAATGAAAAGTTGGCGAGCAATGTAATAAACATTGAATAGGAGTCTAGCGTATTTACGTTAAGTTACTGCATGAATAGTCCTTGCTGTAATTATCACATAAATCACTGCAAAGTTTAACAACGTGGTTTCCACCCTCATTATTTAGCAGTTTAAATAACAGCGCTTGATCCAGCACATGCTTTTACTTGGCATTTTACATTTTATATTGTACTCTGCCCGTTTGTGCACACAATTTAATGAGGCCACAAGACGCTAACTCGAGGTCGCGCTTTAAATTGACTGTATAGATAAAATATATATTTTGGCTGATTTGATGTGTCGCTCTGTAAAATAAACATGACCATTGTTTGAAGGATAAGGCTGACCAAGCACTATTCAGCTAGGTTTTTAGCTTGTGTCACCCTAAAGGGGCAAATGAGCCGTGGATCAGCAAGCTAAATCAAATATATACGTATTTTTGAGATCTAGTTATAGATCAACACAGCAGAAGACAAATTCACACCTAATTTTGGTAGGTGCTCCTTGTAGTAGTAGCCTCCTTGGCCGTCTGAGACGTATTTGAGGTCCACCTTGCCCTTGTGACCCATCCTGTAGACGTTGGTGGTGCCGTTGGTCCAGGTGACGCTGGCCACGCTGCGGCCCGACTCCTGGTCCCAACCTCGGATATCGACCACCTTCCCGATCTTCCCCTCTCCTCCTGTTTGAGGAAGCGACAAGACAGAAAGCAGACGCACGAGAGTGCAATGATCTCAACATCATGTGTCGGGGAATCTAATTATGGGTTATCAAAATTTTAGGTTATGCTTAAAAATTCTATTTAAAAATCACTAAATTATACTAGCTACATAGAAATCGTACGCTATCCAAACACTGTTACTACCACAAGTAGCAAGCACAACTATATACAAACACACACGCTGATTGTTTACAGTTTTGGACAATACAAAGAAATATCTACAAAGCCACTACCTGAAAGAGCTTTAGGATAATCAGGTTACAAATGTAGCATCAGAATTTGGAAAGAAACAGTCAAACAGCATAAGGCATAGAAAATAAAAGAGATTGCAGGGGAAAAAATGGCAAGCTGTTTTAGTTTTTTTTTTTTATTCACACCCTGTGGGGTAGAGCAATTATCACCAGCAACCCACAAGAAGATATTTTACAAGCACAGCATGGACATTTTGACTCATTTAGCATCAAAGACATTATGCAGTAAAAGAAAAAAAAAAGGGAGGGGGGAGGGGTTAAGGATCAAATTATTGAGAGTTCCACTTCCATAAGTTGAAAAGTCACATCCCCCAGCGAGGCTTGGCTGTGAAGAGGAGAAATGAAAGTCCTACCATCCAGCAGTTCTACTCTTCACAACTATCAAATAATAAAATTTCTTCGCAGTACATAAACAATAAGCAGGGAGCTGTGTCAGAGCCGTTTCCCATTTAAGACAGTAATGTCAAGTGGCGATAAAACAGCAATTACTCATAACCTGCATTCCAGCGTGGTTTACTGAGGGCTAAATTTAGATGTTTAGCCTTCGCTGTGGCACCGTAAGGCGAACGCTCGTTTGAGGTAAACGGCCAGATATCTACCATTCTGCCTTTTTTTTGGAAGACATCTGTCGAGCATACGCCACCAGGCACTTCAAAGGTTAACTGGGACTCCTGAACCAACCGCAAGGAAACAGGGTTCGAACTTTGAGCATGTTTAGAATTAACTAATGAGGCAGTGCCATGTGCATGCCTTTACTTACCGTCTTGGTTGCCCCAATCCCAGTCGGGTCCACGCACGACTTTTACACCCTGGAAGATTCCTTTAAGGATTATCCGGGATAGGTTTTGCCTCGGTGTCAAGCTCACTCTGGAGTCAGGAAAAGAAAACGAAAAAGGTACACAATTAAGACTGACACTAGCGTCTGTGAGCTAAGGTATGTAGAAGAGGGCAAAAATAGCACTGTCATCTGAGTGTGTTCCACTGCCCTGTGATGCAGCAGCAGCACCAGTTTGAAAACATAAGGTTAGAAGTATAGTGTATACACTGTATATAGTGTCTTGGAGGAAGCCTGTGCCAGCCTTCACCCTTTGTGTATTATTTTCTGATGTATGAAAGGAGAAAACAGAGCGGTGGAGGCAAATGTAGGGGGAAAAAGATTGGTGGATGAGACCATTCCCTGGTCTTTACACTTTTATTGCAGACATGAAAGAAAATCATCAAACACATCATGTTGTCTGGCTAAACAGGAAAACCAACATAAAATTATAAAGCACGTCCTATCCAAGCCGAGCTATAAATGGCCAGTGTATCAACACAGCAATGCACAAATTACATGCACTCCTGTTTTCTTTTAGCCCACAAGACAAGATGCGACAAGATTGCTGACTTGTGCTACCCCACAGCCTCGCTGTTGTAAGCTGGGCATGGTGTCACAACGGAGAACTGATTAGTGAGTATGAACTGGCAAATACTGAAAGTGTGTGTCATTTCCCCTTCAGTGAATTTTACTCATGTTTGGTCTGATGGCTTCGTTTCGAGCATCATTATTAGTTACCGCCCATAATCGCATGATTACGTGGTCAAAAGTTGTTTGTGTTATGACTAATCTAGACATGATGACACTTCTGTTTTTACGGTTTTGCATTAAAATAACACTCAGCATAATGGAACACAACCTTTCAATCATGCAAGCAGTAAGAAATATTCAAATGTGATGTGAAGAACAAACGGTCATAAATATGGGGATAAAGAAATGCATCATAAAACGGTAAATCTGTTTCATTCTATCTAGCGTCGATGTGGCATGGAATATCCTTGCTCTCACATGTGAAGGCATAGTGAGAACCTGACACAGATGGTAGAAATTTATTTCAGTGTATACATCAACATAAGCAAATGTGCTTGAAATTAAACAGATTAAGAAACTAAGCAGCCATGATTAAAGAGAAAAATAAACAGAGAACAATAAAAGAAAGGTGACAGAGGCCTTAAAAAAAAAGAAGAAAAAAAAAAAGATCTTGCCTCAGATCAGCTCACGCCAAACGGATAGAGCCAACATGTGCTTAGCTGTGATCCCGAGTTAAACACAAGCCTTGTGTTTCTCATATGTCTCTCATTCCCTGAGTGTATGTACATTGGACTGATTCGAGTTCTGTTCCAAAATCAGGACGGATTAGACAGATCTTGAACAGCGGACTAGCCTCAATTTAAAACATGTGCAGCAATATACTATACAGAGTGACTGAAAGACTCATGTTATCGACAAATGATGGTAGCTAGCTCGTTGTGAAACCTTTCGAAAACTTTCCCTACGCTGGTTTAGGAAGCCAGCCAAATACATACCTGATTGTAAAGATGTGGTCTGATCTCGGCGCAAAGGAACTGCCTATTCCCATACTCTCATTAATTCCAGTGTGTCTGACATATGAATACTGACATATCCACCGAATGACACAAATTAGCTGTAACGCACCCAGAGTTTACTCCCTTTGGTCCCTGGTTTCAGCCAGTGTCAGGTTCTGATTGTTGGGAATGGTTCTGAATATTCCGCGAGGGAGAGGAAAAGGAGACGGCTTGGCGGTTTAAAACTAAATAACGGCAAATCTCTGGTTTAATTAAGTAAGCTAAGGTAGACGTAAGAAGGCAAGGGGTCAGGTGTAATCTCCCAGATGCTGTGTGTTTGGTGTGTGTGTGTGTGTGTGTGTGTGAGAGCAAGACCAAGAATTGAAACTAATCTCCAGACGCTAGCATAGGAAACAAGAGAGCACAAGGTCTTATTATTAGAGCGAATTTAATGAGCTCTGACAAATCCGCCAAGTATGTTCATTAATATGTCTGTCACAGTACATAAGCTTCTTTGAAAGGTTAATCTTTCTACATTTCTAAAAGGGTTCTACTCGGAAACATTACTGAAGAACTCGGTAGTAGACATGGCGAAGGGTCTATTCGAGTGAGCTGCTGAATTTAAGATCGGTTTTGATCCGAATGCCCTGATTTCCCTGTCACAGACTCATTTCGGGATGACAAAATTAGTTCCTGCCTCGACGGCAGATGCTCCGATATTTTTAAGCATGTTAGATCTTCTTAGAGATTAATCTTGTATTGGGAGCTGCTCTACAACAAGCTCTGAGAATTAGCAAAGAGGAGTCTCAGAGGAAATCAAATTCATCTGCAGTCACGAGCTGAATCCTGTTTATCATCCGTTTATTTGTGTGGGAGGGTGAGGGCAAAATGTAAGCACGATAATCAGGCCTCTTCAGGACTTGATTTTGTGATGACGGATATGAATGCAAAATCAAGCACCATATTTGGACAAGCTTGCAAAGATGTGTCATGTGACGTCATCACAACACACATTCAGCCTCTTCCATTCACAAACATGCTATCATAGAAAAAAGCACAAAAACACTCAGGTTGCTTCGCAATTTCTAAAAAAGATGCAGCAAAATCAAGGGGTTTCGGGCGAAATCAATCACAAAGGATCCTCTGTGAAGTCCTAGAGGGATTGATAATATAGCTTCTGTGTTAATAAACTGTTGTAAGGCAGAGCAGAAAATAGCTACATGGTTTGCACTGTAGCTCCAGGTCTCTTTGCAAAGCAGACAATTCTTACTGCTGGCAACAACCATTACCTCATTCAGATATTTCACTTATTTTCTGTTTTACAAAATAGAGCAGAAACTTACACCACAGCGAGGTGCAAAACAAAATGGATAATAAGCCTGGAACATCCAGGAAGCATTTTATTCCACAGCATTTTGCCAAAGATCTCAATTTTAAAATATATTAATGAACAATATCTCATGCTTTTTATCCGTTTATAGTTATAGGGAACGTCCACGAGACAAGTAGTTCCTTCACCAACCCTTCATTTTTCCCCCTCACTTAATTAAAAATAAATAAATAAATAAAAGAGAAAAAAAAAAGGAAAATCACAGATTGTCATGTTACTAAAGTCCTCTGTCCTGAAGACTCTCATATGGTGGTAAAATTACTAACTCAGTACAAAACAAGTATCAGTAAAAGTGAAATAAACTTTAAATGATCATGTCCATGGGAATGAGGTGTTGCTATAGAAACGGTGGTGGTGGCTCAAGTGGTTAAGGTGCTGGGTCATTGACCGGAAGATCAGGGGTTCAAGCCCCAGCACCACCAAGTTGCCACTGTTGGGCCCTTGAGCTAGGCCCTTAACCCTCTCTGCTCCAGGGGCGCTGTAGCTGACCCTGCGCTCTGACCCCAACCTCCAAAGGATGGGATATGCGAAGAAAAGAGTTTCACTGTGCTGTAATGTATGTGACAAATAAAAAAATTATTATTAAACGATAACGTATTAGAATAAGCATATTGGTATAAATTTGTGCTTTGCCTTGCATGCTTTTAACATGAGATAAACAAAGCCAGGAGGCACAGACTGTACTGGTCATGTGATTAGTCACCTGACTACATCATCATTTACACGTCACTTTCCAGGAGGCTTAACCCGGAGCAATCGGAAAGCCTTACTGTAACCGCTAACACCACCAGGGGATGTCCGGCGTCAGCGGAAATGGAATAGACGCCTGTTTATTTCTCAGGACAAGGATTAGCAGCTAGCAGGCACGGCAGAATCTAACCAACCAAAGCATCAGGCGTGAGCTGATTAACAAGCTGTGAGGGTTGTTTTGTTTCCTTCTCTTGGTGAACATACGGGACGGCCATATGCTCTTAAGCTGCAACACACACACACACCTCAGAGGACAGATGTCCCTCATGTAATGTGAAAAACATTGTACACACAACGGTCATATTTTCCCCCAAACGCAGACACCGTCCATGCTTCAGCTTTCTTTTTCGAGTAGACGCTAATCTGATTAGGTTTTTATTACATGATCATTTCCACCAGAAAAAGAAAAAAACCCTATGAAACCTAGACTCATTAACTGAAGAAGCCATGTTCCTTGTGATTACAGAAAATCATGTGATTTGTTGAACATGCCTCCATTTATCATCGCTCTCAAACGAAGTCCTACGTGCACAATTATCAGAGAAACGTTACACATCACACAGCGCGTGAACTTCAAGTTTGCTCGGAAGCCCAGAGCTTGCTGTTGTGCTGGCGCTATTAGCGAGGTAATCGAGTTTCCCCCCTGAAGATTCAATTTCAGGTGAAGATGGAATCCTTTAATACTATTCCCTGCTTGTTTATTCCCTCAAGAAAGCACAAAGCTAATCAGATACAACAGGCTAATCCTGCTTCGGGTTCTTTTTTCCTCACAAATTATCCATTAACGTCCCGCTTTATCAAATATCGACCCATGCCAAATACAAACACAGTGTAAGTTCTCCTGTAGTCTAATCCACGTTCCAGAGGCAGTGTAATATGACTGGATTCTGACTCAGGAGTTCAGGAATTGTTCAAAACATCGCTAAGAGTTTTCTTGCACAACACTGAACAATTAAGATACACCTGATATATTTTACACATTAGGGTAATATATACATTATATATTACTATACAAATATGCTACTTTGAATTGAAGGATGTCCGAACAATGTGTTTTTAAAGGTTGTACCGGGTATCGCTGAAAACAAAATAAAAACAGCATAGTTTTTAAAACCTGCCCAGTTTCAGTGACTTTTCACCCACGCTAGCTTCAGATTCCTGCTCTTGGCTGAGAATGTGACTTTCTGCTGTCAGAGTAGTGAATCCACCTCAAGCTTTGACATGTTGTGTGTTCTGAGATGCTTTTCTGCTCACCACGGATATAAAGACTGATTATAAATTACTATAGACTTCCTGTCAGCTCGAACCAATCTGGTCTCATCATCTGACCTCCTGCTCAATGGACATACTTTTCTCTGCATCATTCCGTCTAAACTCTAGAGACTGCCGTGTGTGAAAATCCCAGGAGATCAGCAGTTCTCAAACCACCTTCTCATACCGACAAACACACTGAGGTTAAAGTCACAGGGATCAAAAGATGAATCGACTGCGTTTTCTAACCAGCTGCGTGCGTATTAAAATCAGCAGGACAGCCTCTTATGTAATGTTTCATGCTACTTCACAGGATTTTACAGTGGATGCCGTAATGGAGTGTGTACACGGCTCTCGGCAGACGGAGCCGCTCAGGTCAGTCACCGTTTCACTGAAGACAGAATAAAACAACCAGATTTCCTTGTTTCCTGTTCATTTTCTGGTTCATATTCTGTTTAAAAAGGAATTTGATGAGAAGCAAGCGCTGTTAAGGTCTCAGAGTTCCCCAAAACTTCTTCTGAAAGGCTGAATAATAAACGGCGGTTCTATAAAAACTGTCGTACCCAAGAGTCGACACTTTTATCCGAATGGAAATCCAGGCACATATACATATGCAAATTATGCAAAATATGCAAAAAAAACGGCGCTCACTCTACACACACCTGCGCTCTTCCACTTTAGTGGAATCTGTGCAACAACGGGAGATCTTTACATAACAGCCGAGAGAAAGTATGGCACTGCTACACAATAAGAACTGGGAAAGTTCAAATGTGTCCACGCTTCATAGTGACATGTGCATAAAGCTTTTATAATTTTTTGTTGTTGTCGTAATAAAATAAAATATATGGACAGCAATTCACGCTAGGTATTGCATGCACAAAGGATCTTTTTTAGTATCAATCCAATTTATTCATAACCGGAACACATTTGACTCTTGGGTTATGGAGAGTTGTCTCACACCGAGCATCACAGCAAAAACCCAGCAAAAAAAAAACTCTGTCCAGAAGTGGTGAGGACAGTACAGAAGGCCATCATGACTTCTTTCCCTTGCACCAGAGAAATCTACAACCGGTGAAGCAGGACCAGGATTAGGGCCAAGAGAACCATCAAAGACTTTCTCCAGCCATCAAAATTGGAAGTGCTACCAGATCCTGAGGGCCAAAACTGAGAGGCTACTGAATGAGGACACCGCATATTCCTACCACACACACAGTTTGCACAGTAGGGACATTCTTTCACACATTCTTTCAAGTCTTGATACATTCTATTCATCCTCATTAGATTCTCCAGAGACTACCATATTTTATTATATTTATAATAATCTGAGATTTGCAATAAATATGTTCAAGTTGTTTCTCATAGAGATATAATAGAGTAATCTAATATTAATTTACAATTACTACTAATGCACAAATATCTTAATATGTTACTTTCCCACCTAAGAATATTATATAATATTCTATAATATAACTGCACATCTCCATTTTCACCACAGACATTTACACACGATTACAATTTTAATTTATAAAAGAGCAACCAGTTGCACAGTTGTACCTATTCAACACGTATTCAAGAACTAGAGAGATGGAGACACAGAATTACAAAGGAAGAGAGTCGTAATTCTGGCGTTTATATAACAGAGCCTGCTTGCTCTTCACACCTCCACTGTGGTCGTCATTAAGATTATATTTAAACCCGACTGTTCCAGATACCCGAGTGCGAGTTTTTCTCCGCCAGCTAGCCATTTCACATGCTGATCCTGAATAATAAATAAATAAGGCAGAAAAGAGTGATCCGAGTACCCCAGCACTAAATAAAGAAATAAAAACAGCACAATAAAAAGGCAGAGGACTGAGAAAGAGCTGCAGGAGTCTAGGAGTGTGTGCTGCAAGGACTGTAAGTTAATCTTGTCGGATCATAACCGCCAAATATGGATCTCCTGTAGAGTTGGCCAGAGAGCTTGGAACAGTTGAGAAAGAAGCGGCCTGTTTACGGTACCAGACTCCTATCAGCGGTGGAGGAACGCGGAGGCTGCTCACCACAACCCCACATGCTTCTAGCACACAAACACGGACAGGCTTAACCTCAGCTTGGCCTCGGTAATGCACTTGCGTTCACTGATCTTGTTTACAAAAGAGCTCAAGTGATCTGTGGTAAGCACGCTAAGGACAGTATGAGTTTGGGGGGGGGGGGGGAGCTTGATGGAAAAAATAATAATAAAACAGAGAGGAAATAGAGAGAGGGGAAATGACAAAGATTAAGACCACGCTGGCAATGAGATTAAAAATAAATGATACTAATTCTAGGTGATTTCCATTGGGTGAGTTCCAAACCAACAAGGTTTTAAATTGTCATCTGAGGTGATGTTACTGTGGAAAAACCTGGCAGGTTATAAATAGATGTCATTATTATTATTATTAATATTATTATTATACATATATAATAAATATAAAACATATATATTATTATTTCTGTGCTCTAAAACAAAAATGCCTTTATAAGGGAACTGAATATTTCCACATAAAAAAATCTACTATGAAGAGCTAATATGAAGTCATTAATAATAAATAAACAAAGTCACTCTCTCAGGTACACTCTGTGCAGATTCATAAGGTATAAGGACGCTTTGTGAGACATCCTGGACAACCTGCCATAAGTCTTCAGAAGATTCGGGTTGTTACACTTGCAGGTTTTGCAGGCGAAACCTGACAGCCTTCATTTTTGTTGAAAAGTGGCCCGTTATGCAAGACGTTGCTTTCTTTACTGGCAGCCAGACATTTTCTTTCAACGCCACATTTTTGTTGGAAATCTGTACTGGTTTCAGTCATAGAAGCATAAAATATAAACAGCTATGACAAAATCTATTTTGTATAAAAAATGAGCGTACGTTCCTACTAATTTTCTTGACATGTACACACATATGTGTACTCTCACACACACACACTCTACACAAAATCCTAAATGAAATTACATTCGAAAATATTCTGTTTTGTAACAGACTTCATTAAAACTTTGCTTTTTAAAAATAAATAAATAAATAAATAAATAAATGTTGAATTTTTTTTAAATAATTGGATAGGTGTGCATACAAAAAATAAATAAATAAAATAAACAATAATTTTAAAGCTAAGGTTTAATTGGATACACAGACATGTGTGCATACAAAAAAATACCTAAAAAACCCCCCAAAAAACTAAGGTTTAATGAAGTCTTAAAAAATAGATTTATTTATGTAAATTTTATATAATTTAATTCAGGATTTTGTACAGAAAATTTATAAAAGTTATAGCAGATAGTCTAGCCGGAAATTCATGATCAAGTACAATAACTGTCCTTAAACCTTATGGTTTTCAATCTTATATTTTCCTCTTCCTTATAGCTCCTGGTTGAAAATCCTGATGCATGCTGGGTAGCTACCACAGGTGTTCAGTACTATTCAGTATTCAGACTATTATTAGCCGTCTCAATGGACTGGTTTGGAAAACACGTCTAATTTAACACCTTCCTGTGTTTCATGCCACTGTCTGGCTAAGTGCTTGATTGGTACTTTCCTGTCTTTAAATAACAGAGATTCCTTTTTGATTATTTATACTTCCAGTTATCCACATGATTCTGTGACAAACATTTTCCCTCTGGTTTAACGTGTGTTGGGTCCCCCCCCCCCAGCTTCTGGGTAACAATCAGCCTTGGTGTTTTTCACACCGCAATTTGCCTCACGCTAAAACCACATTTAGTTGGATTTATTCACACAAGTGGTCTTAAAATGATTTTTGTACACCTAGAAGCACCTGGTGGAATTGGTGTGTGTGTGTGTTACAAGAGCACATGGTCATCATTAATTCAAACAAACCAACAAATGTGTACGGCTGATCTAGTCTTTTGATTTTGCAAGCAGTAAAAGTCAGACTCCTCTGGGACAGGATGCTTCTGACGCACAAAAAATACTTTGCGACTTGTAGTCGCAAAGGTATGCTTGTAGTACAAAAACTGTAGTAGCTCTCAGGCAAATACGCTGCATCATAAAATATGTGACCCATCAAACACGGTGCGAAGTCGCTTTGATATGCTAATTTTAATTCACTCTTGAATTCTTTTGGACTTGTGCCATGACTGAAAGTGAGGGGTTGTGTAACAGCAGGATATGTTGACGAGGAGAAGGTGAGGCTCGGTATACTCACGGCTGCGAGTGCGCCGTCTCGTAGCGCTCGAAGGCGTGCGACAGGTCGTGTTTGTTGTTCATGTAGCAATGCGTGCACAGGTCGTAGTCGAAGCACACCTTGCATTTCCAGCGCATTCCCATGATGCCATGCTTCTTGCAGCTGTCGCAGATGATGTTCGAGTGACGGACACCTGCAGGATGAGACGCACCGCACTTACTGAACTGCATCACGAGAGCATGATCATGACAAATCATAAGCAGTATATCGGCTTCTTCGCATTTGCTCAACAGCCCTGACCTCATTTTGTTGTCAACAGCTTAAGCGCAAAAATAAATAAATAAATCAAGATTCTCTACACTACATTTACACTACAAGTAAAAATGCTCCATTTTGATGAACTGCTCAATTTTTTAGGCTTTTCAGCCTGCAGTACTCAGCATCATGCTCCTGAACTGACCAACAAATCAGCAGTTAAGACTCAAAGCTCCTGTGGTATAAGTGGAATAAAACAGTAACGTCACTTACGTCACCACATCGCAACGCAACAACCACACGCCATGTCCTGCTTTTTGCTGACGATTTCTTCCTGTTGTGCGAGGCTGAACTTCTTTGTGTAACCTTCGTTGCTCTGTGTCACTCACAACTCAACTGTGTAAAGGTTTCAATGTCAAGCTAGATGAGGGTGAGAGTTAATTTCTATATTTACAAGAAAACCTGCCATAAAGGTATTCAAAAAAAGAGCTGTATAAAAAATGAACCTGTGCTAAATGCAGATCAACATCAAGTAATCCACAAACAGATGCAGGCTCTTTTTATTTATATCACTCGCTATCTCACTCTCTCTATCTTTATCTATCTCTTCCTATATGTATTTATATATATATATATATATATATATATATATATATATATATATATATATATATATATATGTATATATATATATATATATATATATATATAGCACATATCCTGCTGTTAAATATATATTATATATATATATAAAAATCACTCTCTATCTTTTTCTCAACTATATCTCACTCCCTCTCTCTCTCTCTTTCTCTCTCTCCTCTACCACAGTGTCCAAATAAGGATGCTTAGAAGCGATATGTTTTTTTGTAATGTGCACATTATTATGCATAAAAGAAAATCTGTCACAAAAAATCATAACACGAAACAAATGAGAACGAATACTAAAAAGCCATGGAACCCCACACCACACACTCACTACTAACAAACAATCAATAAATCAATATGTGACTGTTTAAATAAATAATAGACAAAGAAATCATTATCATAATAATATTACATTATTATTATTATTATTATTATTATTATTATTTATTGCCCTCCAATGGACTGGCATCCCATCCAGGGTATATTCCTGCCTTGCACCCACTGTTCCCAGAATAAACCCTGATCCCACCGTGCCTCTGACCAAAATAAATCTCTTATTAAAAAGGGATCATTGAATCAAACAATCAATTATTCTGCAAGTAAAGAAAACAAACCTCAAGAATGGAGAGAGTGTGTCATGTACAATCTGTTTTAAATTTTAAGCATCGAGAGCATGAGCTATCTATCAATCTACCATGAGCCATGGAACAGAAGTGTTGCAAGGACTAGAGCTAGACATAAGTAAAAACTGAGCTCACACAGTCCTGCATTCATTTTAAGGCAGAAGATAATGAGCACACAGAGCTGGTGCCCTTTACCATATACACTGCTTCTCACTCAGTCTCTCTCTCTCTCTCTGGCTCTTTATTTCACATGCTCTTTCGCTCCATTACTCTGAATCATTCAAGGCAGAAGAATGCTGCTTTTAATGGTGTGGGAAAGAGCCATCTTAGCTTAGCAATGAGCATTTACTAGGCTAAAAATACAGTCAGAGCATCTGTGTATGCCTAAACTGCTGAAAGTATGTGTGTGTTTGTGTGTGCGTGTTTGAGAGAGAGAGAGAGAGAGAGAGAGAGATAAAGGGTGAGAGATGCCTGCAGACAGACAGCGACTTTGCAGTGAGAGGAAATTGTATGTATGGCATGTGCACACCACTTTATATAGACCTGCACCAGTGCCAGGAGTGAGAGAATTCAATACATTCACATACACCACTCCAGGAAGACAAGGACTGTGGGATAGTCGTTTGTCTACGTTACAACCTGGTCAGGAAGGAATGCTGTGTTTGACTGTGTTTACAACTGGGCATTTTGTCTATCTTCAATCTGGACTTTATTCTGACCTCATACATTTCAGGGTCTAGTTAGTCAGATTAAAATCAGATGGGGGATTCAAACGTCATTGTTGCACCACTTGGGTGCCAGCAACACTGACCTTCAGAGCAAATTTATTCTGCAGTGTCCAGCACCACATTCTAACCCTTTGTATTTGCATGTATTATGTTTTGTGTGTGTGTGTGTGTATGTGTGTGTGTGAGAGAAAGACTTTACATTTCCACTCCTAAGCTTTATGTGTGACATGTATCAGATTTCCTGTTTAGTACACGTCTTGATACTGAGGACCAGATTGCTGAACTGAGCTTAATTAGATGAATTACTCAGTCAGTAGTAACCAGTAAATATCCAAATTTTGACCCACAAATCCTTGGTATAATGTTCCTGTCTGACCAAAACCCTATTCTAGCAGTTTTACCCACTAATACTCACCAATCTGTGCGTTGTCATAAAGCAGCAGGTCATATGCACCCTGGTAGCCTGTGCGGTAGTTGGTGCGAGTGCCGCTGTCCCACTGCACCACCACTGTCTTGTCAGGTGTGCTGGTGCTGCCTTGGCGCCCCACTTCCACCACTGTGCCCACATGACCCTCGCCATCGTCCTGGTTGCCCCACTTCCAGTCAACGCCACGCACCACACGCATACCCACCTCCATGGCGCCGCGGACCGGTGGGCTAGCACTGCCGCTTCCGGTCTCGCTGCTGCGCTTCCGGTGAGGACGCGCAGGCGGCTCGGCAGGGGGGTGGGTGGTGGCGCCGCTGCTGGGGCCGCTGGTACGCGAGCGAGCTGGTGGCAGCGGGAGGGTGCCGAGTAGGGGGCTCTCCGGAGACAGGTCAGGGGTGACTGAGGAGAGAAAGCAGGACTGTTAGAAGAATGATTTAAAACAACCATGAATATAAGCTTCAGGCTGAGGTTAGCAACAAATGCTTATCCACAGTGATATAATGATTATGCCTCATATACACAGCACATATATTGTATAAAACTAGAGTTTTTTTATTTGCAAGAGAGCATCATGCGATATGAAACCAGGCCAGCAAAACCTCTGACATATTAAAGCAGACATGCGTCTGTGTATAAAAGAGGGCGAGTTGACCCTATGATGAAATCAGCCTCATCCGTTTTTCTTCCACATCAATAAACACCCTGCTGTACACGGGGCAGAGTTCCCCTCGTGGACATAAATCAGTGTTTGTGGTAAAATTGCACTGTATGACCTAGTAAGCTCTTGGTCCACTAGCAGATTTGTCATGAAGCCTGAGGCCCAGACTGTAAACAGCTGTGACTCACTCTCAATTTCTCCCACAAACACGTATACAGTTTTAAAAATAACAATAATTTACAATCATTTCCCAAACCAGCTAGCCAAGAATGATTATTTTTGTAATGCGGGTCAGTAAGTGATTTAATTCTGCATTTAGTTACAGTCAACAGTGTTCATGATACGGTCATTAACGATGACGTTCTCTGAAAACCTTCCACTGACATATTATGTGGCAGATAACAGTGACCGATATTAGGGCCGCATGGATGTACTGCAAGTGAAAGAAGTCACATTGCTAAACCATTAGTAGTCTTTTTAAATATTCAATATAAAAATTACATTAATGAACGTGACGCTAAATATTTTGTAAGGTGCTAGGGATGAATATGTGAATATGACTGGGATATGAGAATGCATATCAAAAGCTTCTTTATTTAGTGATGGAGGAGGAGGGTATTTGTTATAGTTTTTAGGCAATGGATGTAACAGATATAACAAAAAGAGGGCTAGACAAACCACACTGGGAAGTGGAGGAAAGTGGGCATGGTATGCGGTGTAGGGATAGGACGTGGTGGGAGGTGGAGTGCAGAGAACGCAGAGGGAGGTGAAAGGGACATGCCAGAGTGGGAGGTGGAGAGGAGAGGCTGCAGTGGGAGGTGGAGTGGACAGACCGCAGAGAGAGGTGGAGGGGACAGGCCAATGTGGGAGGTGGAAAGAACAGGAAGCAGAGGGAGGTGGAGTGGACAGGCAGCAGTGGGAGGTGGCGTGGACAGGCTGCAGTGGGAGGTGGAGGGGACAGGCCAGAATGGAAGGTGAAGAGGAGAGGTCGCAGTGGGAGGTGGAGTGGACAGGCTGCAGAGGGAGGTGGAGTGGACAGGCTGCAGTGGGAGGTGGAGGGGACAGGCCAGAATGGAAGGTGAAGAGGAGAGGTCGCAGTGGGAGGTGGAGTGGACAGGCTACAGAGGGAGGAGGAAGGACATCGCAGTAGTACAGTATAATGTGGGGTTGCTTTCTTTTTAGTAATGGTTAGTAAGGGATGCTCTTCTTATATTCACACCTGAGCCAGGAGGCAGTCTATATTATCATCTGTAGGTGTGCTCAAATAAGAGAACACAAAATGTACACTGACTGGTTTGAGAATCTTGTAAGTCCTGATTGCACACCTTTTTTCTGGCATTTAATGGTTTTGATATAACCATTAAATGTCTTTTATTCTACTAATTCTTCACTAGTCCTACTCTCTGTTCAGCTGAAGAAGGCCTGCACCATAGGATGTTTTCCATGCGACATCACTCACTGACCACTCCTCTGATCACTAGTGGGTGCCTATCTTTAGTGTACTGCTGGTTGCCATGGTTTCACCAGAAGCATGCTTGCACAGTGTATACAAAACTAAAAAATGTTTTAGTTTACATTTCATAAAGAACTGCTTGTGTTTAAAAGCAATCAGTGCAGTACATCAAGTCTCGAATAGCACAGGGGTTTGCCTAACTCTTTCTGGGGAAATGCGACCCAGAGCCTTGATCACCCTAAATGTGTTTATTCCAGAGTTATTATTTAGTTCCACAAAGAACTGTATCATCGGCACTGAATTAACAGTCAAATGGGAACGTGAATATGCGTGGCTTGACACAGCTTTACAGTAAGTAAGAGGTGTGTGTTAAAGGGATCATCTCCTTCCGCTGTCTCATAAAGCTTTGAACAATGCATAAGGAATAAAACACGATGGGCGATGTTACCATAAAATAATCCACACCAGGGTGGTGTGATGTGACCTAAAGTCTGGTTTATACTTGTTTGCACATCTAGAGCAGAGGTATTCGTACTGAGGCCCAGGGGTAAAAAAAAAAAAAAAAAAGGACCGCAGGATGTGGGTGAGTGGGTGAGATGACAAATACCAAGAGATATATGTATAAATGACCTTTTCAGATGTGCCCGACTTTACACATTTTATGTAGGAGCTTCGCATTTTAAAAGAAGAAAGGATAGTCTCCTTTTCCCCCTTAATAAAAGCTAGATGAAGCAACTGACATGTAAATCCAGAATGATCAACAATTGTTTGGCTTAGTTGTTTTGAGCTGAAAAATATCTAGATTAGAATGTTAAATAAATCTGTCAATAAGTGTCTGACTTAACGATCGTTTGACTATATTTATTACGGATACCACCAAAATATTCTAGCCAAAAATAAAATCAACAATACTCAATACGAAACTTTTTTGGAGGCTTTAAATACAGAAAAACCATCAATATTAATGTTCCTACATTGCTGCACTGCTAAGTGCAAATGTCACCCTTTATTAAATTAGAATTCCTTCATATTAAATGTTTATTCAAATGACATCACGTTAAATCACCATAGATTAATAAAAAGGATTTCAGGTGCTCATGACCTGACTTTCATATTTCACTACTGACTTTCTGTTCTACATTTTATTCTATTACATAATTTTATATTTGCATATTTTCCAAAGTGCAGTTCTGCGATGGTCAGAAATCATTCATGGTATTAGGAGGGAAGTGGTTTTGAAGTAGGAAGTAGGGCTCATGGGAAAAACAGCTCTGGTCTAGTGTGGAATACTCTATAGTTGGCACCTCATTTCCAACAAAAATCCCCCAAAAGGTGCACTACAAAATATTTAGCACCGAATAACAATAACTGTATCAATGTCCAAATATTTAGTGACCTGACTGTGTGCATATAATATATGTACACCCATAACATACTTATGTACAGGTGAAAACAGGGTTAAAATGCAAAGACAGGTTGTGATCCGATCACTGAAAGCACATTCAGAGGTGGTCTGGGATGCATATGGCCACATCATATTTGTACTGTGAACGTGAATGTGTTTCAATGTGTCTGACCGATAACTGTCTACGTGATAGGCCGGCTAGAGGACATGTAATCACTGCGAGACTGTTTGGAAGTTTTGCTGAATAATAGAGCTCTTTGTCGAGAGCAGAAACAGAGATGAATGAAACAGAGAGATGAATGCAGCTGCTTTTGACCATGCGAAACAAACAATGTATGAAATCTTATCAAGGCACATTCATAACGCCATGTGTGAACTTGGCTGTCCACTTGTGATTCGGTCACCCAAGATGCCTGTTAATACCAGGCGTGAATGAGGCCTAAAAGGTCCAAACATGTTCCAGCATGACAATGCCCCTGTGCACAAAGCAAAGTCCATGAAGCCATTGTATGCCAAAGCTGGAGTGGAAGAACTCAACTGGCTTCCACAGATCACTGACCTCAACCCCACTGAACACCATTGGGACGAACTGCAAGGCAATTTCAAATTGATGAAGAGCAGTAAAGGGGCATTAATTCAGCAAGGGCAAACAGGACTGGCAGCACTCACAATGGGAGCATACAGAAGTCTCATTTTCCTGAATTAATAACCTATAACCTCAGGACATTTTTTTTTTTACATTTAAATCAAATGAAATTATTCAGCCTGAGTTCAAATAAAGAGCTCTGCTGCCCTGAGAAGTCTTCAAATAATTGTTTAGACCCTCTTTCAAGAAGTGGGATGACCAGTCATATAAATTAGAGTAAAAATTTAATTGACAGAATTTTGCAGAGAAGCAAAGCAAATGATTCATACATTAAAGTGATCGTTTGATATCCTGCTATTTTTTATGCAGCTTTCTTATTGAGGCCTGAACAGGCTGCATTTTGTTTTCATAGGAAATGGATTGCTAGTAATGCTAAAGGACTTTTTACAACACTATAATTTACAGCACTGCAGAAGCCATCCATCTATCCGTCCATAACCTTTATCCCTGCTGCTCTACAGGAATGCAAAGCTCCTTCCAAATAACATTGTTAGTTCCATTTGTGTGTGACATGAAGGTTAATCTTGGTCTATCATAAATCAGACTTCAGATGCATTCAGAAAATCATGGACCATATTCAGTTTTATTTAGCAAAACAAGCAAATTCCAGATAACAAGGATTTAGTTTCACCATCAGTAGCATGAAGTGTAATGTATGATGCAGTATTTACAATAAAATTCCACAGTCACACAACCATGTTTCCCTGTTACCGTCTCGCTGAGACAGCACTGCTTCTTAATTACAGGAAACCCTTGAGGTTATCTATGATACAGAGAACCAGAGCTACATGTGACTAGCCATTTACTTCACCCCTTCTGACCAAAAGAGGCTGTGAGAAACGCATATGCCAACAATGTCAAGAGAAAAAGAATTCACTTTAGGACTAAGTGGTCAGACATTACCGCATTGTCAACCGTGGAGAACCCGGAGAAATTACATTGTAATGCCTGTGTAGCAGAAGCCAGACACCTTTTAAAAAGGCCCAAGAGGAAGAGAATTTCCTCTGGCTGGAAATCCTATAGTCCTAAAAGTAATGACATGCACTACCCAGTGGCCTAGCTTCAACCTAGACAAGGAAGCCACCCCTATATTTCCTCTGTGGCAGATGAACAGTTGGTCTGAGCATCGGATAACTGCCATCTGGTCTAAATAATACTATACGGTGCTTACTGGCATGGCAAGGAATTCTCGGCAGGCTCGCCCTCTCTGAAGACTAAGTTCAGTGATATGGCCATAAGCAGAAATCCTGGATTTAACTATAACGTCACTGCAGAGTCATATGGCCACCAAAGCATTTTAGGAAAGCTTATCACCAGAGCATGGAACTCCACAGCTCTTATAGTTGAGACTGTTAGCAAAAAGGCAGTTGTCAGGTATCCATTTCAAGGAAGCAGCCTGCAAAGGCTTATAAGAAGAGGACTTAAGGGACTGCAGCACAAGGGAGGTCACATGCAGAGCTCCTAGAGAACTTTAGTGAATGGAGGAACCTTGCCTCTTTTATAATGACAGAAAGAAGCCTGTGAGACCCCAGAGAGATGCCATCCAATGTGTTGTGGTGCACGGTCACATAAACCTTTAGGGAGTCTTACAACTGCGTAGCAAAATAGAAGCTAGGATCTAGGGGATCAGTAAGGGGAGTCAATAAGGTGACATTCAAAAGTGTTTCCTGGACGACTAGATCACAGCTCTCATCTGGAGATGCTATCAGTTCAGCCAGACCCACAGGCAACACTGTAGTGCCCCCACAGTCGAGCTGATCTCAGTGAGGTAAATCTTGAAAAGAGATTCTGTGCAATGCAAAAGGAGCCACTTGACCTTTTGCCACCCTGATTATCTCTCTCTAATAAGACACTGCTCCCTCATGTGTCTTAGATGCCCTACCTCTTGGTGGGGGCTAGTCTTCCAAGTATGACAGTATTCTGATGCCAATGGCCTCTCTAAAGGGTAGAGCAGGGGCAGTCTGATGCCTACCAGGGGTCTGAGAGCATGGCTCTACATTAAAAAGATTTGTGAGAAGCAGGCCTGCCCCATGTGGCAGGCTGTGATGACCTGAAAATATCAAATGAACAGCCCATTTGCCAAAATTGCCAATACCCCACGATATCCTCAGACAACACATCAATTCCACACGGTCATACTGTTCAGTCCTAATAGTAATGTTGCAGAATTTAATTTTATTTTACAAAAATATTGCCACTGTGTTTACTAAATGCATTCAACAACACAGAAAGATTTCTTTAACCTCTTCAACTTTCTTGAACTTTCGGTGAGTTTGAGTAACTGCTTGTGAGTAACAGTCACTTGATTTTGCAACTCTATCAAATAGCAAATAATCTTGCTTAATTACTTTGGCAGCGAAATCAAATGCACCCATCTGTGGAAGATAAAAATCCTGCAGCCTTTCAACACCAGTGGTCTAATTCCTGAAAGTAGAAATAGGACCAAATTAGAAGGAAAGACAGGGATTCATCATTCTGAAAGCCAGTACATCAGCAATCCCACTCAAACTTTAAGTTCGCTTGTTCTACTCGACAGTGCTGGTTTTGCCTCACAGATACTCTGAGAGCTGCAGGACTACTGCAGAATTCCTCTTGCCATGCATTCTGACTTTTGGAGAGGGCTTTCACAGCCAAATGCTGTGCCAAGTACACAGAGTGATTCAGCAAAGCCGCAGGGTCACACAAGAAGTGTGTATCTGGACCATTGTTCTCGCTGGTGCTGTACGCTTCCAATGTCATCGGACAATGCTTCTTATTAACATGGACTCACACACTGCAAAATATAAAGCTGCGGTTTGCGTCACCCAGCAAGTCAGCTCACAGGTCACTGATCTGAAAATATACTAAACATTTAAACCCTGATTTATTAAGAAATCAAAAAATGAACAATACTTTGCAATCTCTGGACAAGATTTGGCTAATTTCCCAAGGATAACCGTATAAGTAATCTGTGCAAGGTAAAGAGAGGAAATGATATGCGTGTGTGTTCTTGATAGCTGGGGTGGAATCAGATCTCCAAAAGCATCCCAGAGGAGTCCAAATGAAACCTGGCACATGCCTGTGAGAAGGGAAAAAAATGATTTAAAGGTGATAAGGAGTGGCGTGAGGTAAAGTGTTTATTTGTTCTCTGCTTGGTGGGAAACGAATACACAAATGACCTCACAAATGATCCTCACTGTGGAATTTGTTTCATTACCCAGTTGTGTACATGTTTATCTAAATCATTCGTAATAACTAGCAAACAACTAACAGGAAGGGTTTGAATGTTTCTCTCTATTTTTTTGTATGCCGGACTCGGTTACACCTGGTGTTTGCTAGGCCTTGGCACGTTTCATATTTATTGCTGTGTTTTGGCTAGAATGCTAACACTATCTGGTTTGCGCTTAGTATGTTTGCCAGGGTGGAGAACAGAATACACAGATTAGATAATCAAATACACCGGGAACACAGATTAGGTAATAAGAATACAAACCAGAAGTGACTAGGCATCTACGTATGCTACACAGTACTGAGCTGTGAGATCACAACCTAGAGAACAGTGATAAATCTGACTGTCACAGTGACGTGCATAAATGATTCTGTAATCCAGAACAAATGTAATACAGCATTTATTATTTCCTCAAAGTGCATATTACCATACCAAATTATCAGTACAGCTGAGGTGTTATTACTATCTAGGCATTCTCAATAGCACACATTATGCAGTTTGGGACACGCCCCTGAACGTGTGTATTAATCTGCGCGGCACTGAATGACAACACAGCGAATTCATCAAATGTATTTCACAAGTAGATTCTAGCAGATAGATGGGGAAAAAATTCAAAAAGGAAAAACTTAGTAAATAATTCCATCTAAATTCCCTTTTACCTGTAGAGGTGTGTGAAAACATCACAGCACTACTTTGCAAAGGGACACCCATGATTGTGTAGAAGGTTTTATTTACATTTATTTAGAACAGAGCAACATGAACGACATGCAAGACTTGCTGTGATTTATGCATCAAGGTTATGTTAAATAGGTGTGTAAGTAGGGGCTTTCAGGGGACTCGGGGGACTCCAGCACAAGGGGAGATCCCATGCCAAGCTCGTAGGCGAACATGCGTCCCTTTCAAAAACGCTGTAAAAGGTTTACGAGACCACAGAAAGATGCCATTCACAGTGCTGAGGTTTACTGATACGGTGGTTGAAAAATCCCCTTTTTGAAACAGAAAAACCTCTGGTAGTTTATTAAAAAAAATATTTAGCATTGTGGAAATTAGGCATTGTTAAATGGGGTGGTGCCACTCTGCTCCCTGTCCTCTAAAGGAAGACCCTTTTATTAGAAAAGACAGCTGCATTGCAAGCTGTTTCTGAAACGCCTGTAGCTTCAACACACCTAGATGAATTACTGTTGTGACTGCCATCATCAGTCCTAGTATCCTCAACAGAAGCCAGTACCACACACTGCATCCTGACTAAATCATCACTGGTAAGCATCATAATGTCTGACAGATTGGTGCTGCCAGCTTGGCTGACATTCAGAGTAAATCTATCCTCATGTCAGTTAAATGTGTGGCCTGCTTCTGTGTTTGAGAGTTCACCGTGAGACCATGTGCTGTATTGTGTGTGAGGAGGGAGGAAGTTTCCTGAAAGGCCTGCACCTTGATTCGGGGAACATAGGCTCCAGTCACCCGAAGAAAGGGAAGAAACTGGCACTTCCAGGAAAAAAAAACAAAAAAAAACAAACATTGGATAAAATTTTGGAATGCTTGCAATTGAAAGACAAACCCTAGAAATCACCCGTGTTCTCGGGTGATAGAGGAAGAATATAGTTGCAAGCTTGAACTATATCTGACTCGATAGCATATAAAAAAGAACCAGTGAGAGCGGAAGAACTGTATGGTTCACCAGGACCCAATTATCATATGCAGTTGCTGCCCAGTGGGGGATGTTTTCAGCTGCTCAGTGGGAATCTTCAGTGGTGGGATGTGTGGTTTAGAATGGATCCTTATGGGTGAACTGGTTATGCTGACCTTAAAGTGCCATTCGGCATGTACGGTGCGGTACTCGATTCTAAAGCCTCAGGGCTTCTTTTACTGCACTGCTGAAAAAAATGTGACGAGGTTAGTCTAAATGTTTACTAAATTCAACTAGTTTTAATTTCACCCATGGCAGAAACTACATCCAAACAAATTAGTATCGACTGCACATGATATGTTGCATAATAAAATACACTCATATCCTCTAAAGAAAAAAAAAAAGCAGCTCCTTGTTTGCATGGATTAAAAAAAAAAAAAAAAAAAAAATCCTATGCACTATCATCATGAGACAATACAATAGTACACAAGTAATGCACTAGCTCTTGAAGATGCTTCCAAATCTTTAAGGTCTGATGGGAGCAATTTGGCTTCGTGATAAAGTTATGACGCTGATGGGCAGAAAGCGGTAGAGCGAAACATTAGTGTGCCCAATCTGCCAAATGTGTGTATAACACACTGGCACGAATATAGTGCATGTGCGTCCACACACACACACACAACCAACTCTCTGCTACATTCAGGCAGCCTTCCCTCGCTGATTCAGTCCTGGCTACAGAGATAACAGTGGCATTTGGGAGGCTCGTATTCAGTAGAGGAGAAGACAGGATTGAAAAACACATCCAGAGCTACACAGAGCAAATAAGAAAAGCCTTGTGCTTCATCGTGAGACAAACCAGCAACCATTTCTTACATTCTCAGCTTGTTTCATTATGCACTACACTACACAGCCTCAGTAGTATTTTAAAAATCATTTGCACTTCCATCATATTGGATGTTTTAATAAATAGGAAACTTAAGAAACATATTCAGGCAATGCTTACTTCTGCTGTACTGAAAATGTATGTACCGAAAAGTAAATCTGATAATTAACTGAACTCAGGGCCTCCAGGTGTGAATGTCAAAATCATTCACTCACAGAATTTTGCTCCTAGTGAAAAATTAGGCAAGCTTTGTATGCAACAATAAGATATTATTTTATACTGGTTGTCAATACACCCATTTCTACTGATGGATGGACCAGACAATTAATACAAGTGTCCATTATTTGGATGATCAGAATCATTATTTAACTACACCGACCAGGCATAACATTATGACCACCTGCCTGATATTGTGTTGTTCCCCCTTTTGCTGCCAAAAATGCTCCTGCACCGTGTATTTCTATCAGAACCAGCATTAACTTCTTCAGCAATTTGAGCAACAGTAGCTCGTCTGTTAGATCGGATCACACGGGCCAGCCTTCACTCCCCACGTGCATCAATGATAGATACTGACCACTGCAGACCAGGAACACCCCCACAAGAGCTGCAGTTTTGGAGATCCATTCGTCTAGCCATCACAATTTGGCCCTTGTCAAACTCGCTCGAATCCTTACGCTTGTCCATTTTTCCTGCTTCTAACACATCAACTTTGAGGACAAAATGTTCACTTGCTGCCTAATATATCCCACCCACTAACAGGTGCCATGATGAGGAGATAATCAGTGTTACTCACTTCACCTCTCAGTGCTCATAATGTTATGCCTGATCGGTGTATGAATAAAACATGAAAATATCTTGAGCTTGTATTAACCATGAACCAAAAATCCATTCAAAAAACCCACTCACATCAGGATGATGGAACTGGAAGTGTTTAAACTTATATCCACTGTTTAAAACTCTTTCCTTCACCGCTTTATATCCATTTTGGAATCGCTCCTTTGGCACCTATTGTGAAGTCAATAAGTACGAAAACATGATGCAACTGTTTCACGCTTCACCTCCAGGAGTCAGACTATGTTCAAAAAACAGAAAAAGCACAACCCAAGCTACAGATGTGTGTGTATTGAAGAAAAACCATGGCACACTCATCCGGGGAAAAATCAGCAACAGCTGTGGTCTCCAGAGTCGTACTGTTCCTCTAACATGACTGGCACATACGTTATTGATTACTGCTGCTTCATTATCAGATTCTCATCAAACTGTGGATGTTACTGACGGTATGAGAAAAGAAAGATCAAATGTGTTAGATCTTTCGAAGGTTATAGTGCACTTCAGAAGGTCAGCCATTTCTCTCCTGATGATGAGTCAGCGTACAGGAGGGAAGGGAAGCGGCTGACCGAGTCAAGTGCTGTCAGGACAACAATCTCCTTAAATGTTAATAAAACAAAAAGGACCGGATTGTTGATTCATGGAGGAGAAGGACGAGGGAGAAGCATTCAGCATTGTATGTTGACCTTCGCTCACCACGTGCATCGATGATGCATCCGTGTGTGCCCGTGACCCTGACACCGGTGCACCGTTTGTCCTTCTTTGGACCATTTTTGGACCAATATGCCCATTCGAGAGCTGACTGTCAAAAGATTTACTGTTATGGCTGATCTGTCCACATTGCACACTGTATATTCTTTTTCCTCACCTTGCACTATTTGTCCTATAAGTGTTTCCCTGATGTCCTGAAGTCAGAGGTTGCTGGGACGAAGATTGTCCACTGTATCCTGTAATGCAGTCCAAACATCCCGAACGAATACACAGCAATCGTAAGTGGTAATATTTCTGAATCGTTAAGTGGTGCTTATATTTAGGTTGGCAGTGAGCTAGAATACCAATGGGTTTACTTCAGCACACCTAACAATGAAGGCACACATGGGTACAGTATGTCCAACAATTGTATTCTTTCCAATTGCATGTCTTACTGGTAACATAGCAAAGTGCTTCGCTGCTATGTGAATAGTTACAACAAAGACTAATAGGTTACAGCCGAATACCATTAGCAATTACACAAGGTGTGGTGTGTAACCCGGAATAACAAACAATGTTGTACGGTGTAATTCTTCATTTAGAGCTTGTAATCAGCAATGTCACAGAAATTTGTGACAAGTGTGATCAAACACTTTCCAAACTCAACATTTTCTCTCGACACACTTTAGGTCCAAGCTATATTTGTGTAGTCCAAATTCAAATTCTTACTAGATAATTATATTAGAGTAATATTCTTCATGGGTTCAAACCTGTGTGTGTGTGTACATGCTCTTTCTTTCACAGACATTCCTTTCACAATTTTCCCATTTTCCCCACTGTAAATCAAATCTGAACAGCGCCTACTCTTACGTGTATTCATCCGAGCACACTGTGTTCTGAAAAAGTTTACATAAGAGCTAGCTGATAAACTATGATGATAATTTTATGATGCACAATGGCACAAATTGTCAAATACTGTCAAACACACACACACACTCCATTTCTATTCTACCTATTACAGCATTAAGCACTAAATTGTGAACCATTTCTGAATGGCCGTTAAAAGAGCAGATTTAAACTCTCTTGAGCTCTCATTCAGCTCATTCCTCGAATCGGCGTTAAACACACTAATGCAAGTCTGAGATACGCCACTGGAAAAAATGCGTCCGTCAAATTAGATTTAAAAGACTTTGTAAATGTTTCACCGAGTCGGCTCTGCCACTGGAGCGAGACTTGGTTCGTAACTACGGTGGCAGGCGAGAATAGACTATGAAATTTGTGGACTAAGAAACACAACCACAGTGGAAAGATCCAACCAAAAGGCGGAAATCCAAACCCAACCGCTGAACGGACGTCATATTCCTGATTTAGTGAAAGCGACGTTCACGTACACCGAGTTTAGATTCTAGTAGAGTCACCAGGAGGAGTTTCTAATAATGGTTGCCACAGTAACAATTTTTTATCAGTATGTGCTGCAACTAGCAATTGAGACAAATAAAATAACATTTTATTTTAGTTTTATTTTTGTTATTTTATTGGCACACAGAAACTGGAAAGAGTTTCTTTTTCCAGACAATACTTTAAAAAAAATTAAATATTCACTCGTATCAACTTATTAACTTACTTACAAAATATTATGAAATTAAATTATGCTCTTTTTAAAATACTAAAAAAAAAAATCATACTAAAAACTACCACAGAATTTAGAAACAAAGCAAAAATCACAAAAATGGCAACACTACACAGAAAAACATTGTCCATAGATTATTTGATCGTCCACTAAAGGTTGTAAATAATAAGAAATATAATAACTAAAAGTGTGTGTAATAATGCTGTTATTCCTGGGCAGTGGAGTAGCAAACTGACCCTGTCGTAGCCTGCCCCACTTCAGTACAGTGACATACTAAGGTAGGCGTCCGCGCTCCCTGTACCCCCATGGGGCCTTAGTTAGACGTGCCACCTGTTAGCATTCACTGATGCCAGTTTACTCAAGGTTGTTCACACTGAAGGGAAAAACCACTCGGCTAGGTGAAGCAGATGGATGAAGAGTGCCACTGTGGCTATGCTAAGGAGGCCATCCAGGCAGCACCTCCCAGCATGCTTTAAACAGAAACCTGCTTACAGATGCATGCTGGAAAGAGGGAGTCAAAGCTCCAGCAAGCTTTAACAGGGATGTAGATATTGTATGCATTTCTGATCCTTCGATAAAAACCTTTCTTTAACATGTTCACAAGGTCACAGGTTCTCAACGTGTTACGGGTGAAGAACAGGTCACAGGTCGCCTTTTTGTTACAGTAAAGTACAGGAAGTTCATGCCAAACCTCTACAACTCAAACAGACTTATAAATATTTTTAAATACATTTTTTTAAAATGACTGTATGTGTTTAAATAATACTTTTCTGTGAAAGTTATTTTTCACTTAAAGGGGTCTTCAGCTCAAAAATCTTTTTGAACCCTTGTTCTAGGCCACATGTGTATATATAGCAATATAGCTTGAGAAGCACTTTGTTTACACAGCTGAAGAAGGAATTTTGTCTATAAGCTTCGCGTGTTCTGTAATAGCCAACACTCTACATATCTGGGCGTTTGTCTTTAAGCTACACTGTAAAAATCCACAGTGGTGACTTAAATCAAGTTTATTGAACACGAAATGGGAAAAACTGGTGCTGTGTTGTGGAAACCAACTACATTATGTTACCAAAAGTTTTGTGACATCTGCCTTTACAAGCTTCATCTCTTCTGGGAAGGCTTTCCACAAGGTTTAGGAGTGTGTTTATGGGAATTTTTGACCATTCCTCTAGAAGCAAATTTGTGAGGTCAGACTTCCATTTGTGGAAACCCCAAAGGTGTTCTGTTAGGTTGAGGTCAGGACTCCACAGTTCCTCCACACCAAACTCGCTCATCCATGTCTTTATGGACCTTGCTTTGTGCACTCGTGTGCAGTCATGTTGGAACAGGAAGGGGTCGTCCCTAAACTGTTCCCACAAAGTTGGGAGCATGAAATTGTCCAAAATGTCTTGGTATTGCTGAAGCATTAAGAGTTCCTTTCACTGGAACTAAGGGGCCGAGCCCAACCCCTGAAAAACAACACATGACTTTTGGCAATATAGTGTATGTGAGCTCTGTGCTACTTGTAGTCTCTTTGTGCTGAGCCGCAGTTCAACATAGCGAGCTTCCTCATTGTCACAATGTTAGCTAGGAAGGTAAAACAAGTGTTTTGGCTTCAGGGATAAAACATTTCTCTTCCTTTGATTTCACAGCCTTGTGCTGTGGTGTTCATGCAGCTCTTGGACTGATGCTAGCAACCCAGCTGGCTAAGAAAGATAAACAATAAAATATATATCTATGTAGTGCGGTTGCTTATTCTGTGTATTTTTTTAATTTGCTTGGTTTTGAATTTCTTGTTTTCTTGGATTGCCTTTGACCCCAACCAGCTAACATCAGCAGGACTTCTTTCTGATGGCTGGGGTTTGTGTGTGTGTGTGTGTATGTGTAGTGTTTTTGTTTTATAATTATTATTATTTTAAAAAATTGCTAAATTCCTGTTCAAACTGTTTGGTCAGCTTCTAAGCTCACTATATAAGTAGTGAGTATCTTTTTATACATTTTAATTTTTTTTCTTTATATTTTCTTTATATTTATCTTACCACATTGAGTAGCATCGAAATATCTTGTAAATTTTACGATGTGATATTTTGTACTATCACCCACGCCGTTCCTAACTCTGGCTTTGATAACCAAAAAGTCGGAGCTTTTCTGACAAATCAGCACGTGACCCAGCAAACTAGAAAAGGCTAGGACAGGAACTTCTGCTTCCTTTGGCTCAGTGTAGTCTAGACAGCGGGTAAACACCATTCAGACCAGTTCCTGAGATTCGGACCGTATTATAGAGTACAGTACATGAAGCTGGAGTGGGGATTAGGGCAGGGTGGGGAAAAAAATAAAGCTGGAACCTTTTGAACCTCAGGCATGACTGTGTGAATATTTGCTAAAGTATTGAAGTGGTGTACTTAAGAGGTAAGAGTCAGTGTGAGGGAAATGAGAGAGTATTGCTATTATTGTTTACAAAACAGGAAATGGGGGAAAAAATTCCACCTTTATCATACATGTGACAAAAGCGTACAAAAATAGGAATAAAAAGATGATTTACGTAAGCCATATCAGGTCACAGTAAATCCTACAAGCCTACCTCATGCACCCATCGAACACGACGCCTTTTAAATAACCAGCTGAAAAAGTATTTCAATCCCGATCTGCAAAAGTGCAGCGATGCTCGGAGTCTAAACCTCTTCCAAATCTGGAGGTCCAGTTGAATGAAATCCAGCTCCATCTTACAGCGCACGGTTCCTCAGATTATGTGAGTGAAAATGCAGGAACTGGATTTTATTACAGGCTTTTTGTTAGACACATATGGTGACCTACAGTTTACAGAGGGGAAATCAATAATCAGCCAGGATAAACAACGCACTGGGAGCGTGACTTCGACTCTTCAGAACCTTCGAGAAACACCATTTTCCTTTTTTTTTTGTGCTAAAGTTTAGACAAACGTGGCGTGGGAGAGAAAAATCGACATGACATGCGGCAACGTAAAATCGTACGCTTTTATCAAGACTGTCAGGATTCCAACTCCAGACAAACAAATGTAATAAATAAAGCAGCAACTTACCGCTATTAATAATAATAATAATAATTATTATAACTATAATAATACCTTTACCTTTTTCGTTTCTACTGTCCAATAAGCTACTACACAGTAACGAGAAAGAAAATAACTTACACCACATGAAGCTCAAATCTGAGACTTCTCTCTGCCCTGAGCATCTTCTAAGGTTTAATTTCCAGTGAGACATTTAACCTCTCTTCAGCTCTTCTCTCACTTGTGTCAGCTGGTGAAATCGTGCAGCCTGTTGCCTTCGTCCATAACACTTTGGTTTTCTGCGGGTGAACTTTGCTCTCTGTACAGAGATCGACACTGTGCTCTTCGGGACCAAACTCGAAAAAGCAAAATCAACAAAAATTCAGAAATCTGTCGATGAGCTACACGAGTCAGCGTGCTTAAAAAACATCCGTTACGGCAGAGACAAGGATCAGCTGGTGTATACAAGAGAATTAGATTACATGCCGGCGTCAGACGCTAACGATCGATAATGTTCGGATGGATTGGCAGCTTGTAACGAGCTAATCGCTGTTGTGAAATCATTAGCTAATAGATCCGAAGAGGCAAACTGGTGAGAGATCGAACTGAACAGCACGTGTCATGTTAGCAGATGCATATAATCTGACTATAAAAAGAACATGTGCACTCATATCCGTAGTATAATCGGCTCGATTTATTTGTTGTTCTTTTTAATGCAGTGTCATTATCAATGCCTATTTTCATGGCAGGATCGAGATCAGTAAACCTTTGGGATGAATCAGAGCGGAGTCTCTGAGCCTTTCCAAAACCTGGATGTCTGCCTTTACATGCACATGAATGTAATATGGAGTTGGCCCACCCTTTGCAGCTGTAACAGCGTCAACTCTTCTGACTTTCCACAAAAAGTTTAGGAGTGTGTTTTTGACCATTTCTCTAGAAGCGCATTTGTGAGGTCAGGCACTGATGTTTGACGAGAAGTCCTGACTCACAGTCTCCGCTCTAATTCATCCCAAAGATGTTCCATCAGGTTGAGGTCAGGACTCTGTGAAGTTCCTCCACACTCATCCATGTCTTTATGGACCTTGCTTTGTGCACTCGTGTACAGTCATGTTGGAACAGGAAGGGGTCATCCCCAAACTGTTCCCACAAAGTTGGGAGCATGAAATTGTCCAAAATGTCTTGGTATGAAGCTGAAGCATTACGCGTTCCTTTCACTGGAACTAAGGGGCCGAGTCCAACCCCCGAAAAACAACACCTGAATTCAATGATTTGGAGGGGCGTCCCAAACCGCTAGTGTATTTTTGGAGTAAAAGAACAGGACTATTAGTATGCACTCAACACTCAAGACAGGAAGTCTTGAGTGTCTAATACGACATCTTTTGCATCGTGTCTGGTTTCAGAGCTGCAATGAAGGAAGCGTCTTTTGTTTTTGAGTTGGGTTGAGGTCTGATTGTGGGATCTGATCGTGTAATTCTCAGTCTAAGGAAGTCTTTAGCAGCAGTGTCTGCTTGTTTGTTGCCAGGCAGCATGATGTGGCCTGGTATCCAGCAGAAAAGGCCATTTTTGTCTCTGTAAAGAGTCCACTTTAGTTAGGATGTTGGCTATTGAGTGGTGTTCCTGTTTGTAAAGATCAGAGTCCACACCTAATGATTATTACAAGCTGATCGCATCTTGACTGTGACTCACCGACAATCTGAGATATACACTTTTCTGCCCTTCAGAATCTCACCAGCAGTACAGTGACCAGAGCAAGACACAATCACCAGGCTGGAAAGGTTCAGTGTACTCAAACAGATAGCGCTGAGTAAACATAGTAGGATGATTGTAGCGTCAGGTTAGTAGTCTGACTCATGAAGAATAATGAAGGTATTATTAAGTAATAATACTAAAAATATCTCATGTAGTTTTTTAAAGGAAGTACTGCCTCAATGCTTAATGTCAAAACTATTCTCCAACTTTTAGTGCTTCAACTGGATGAATTACGCACTGGGGATTTTTTTTCCTGTTCTGGTTTCCCATATGTTTAAACCCATTGGATTTCCTCCTACATAAACATAAACATTTCTGATCCTTGATTGAGGGGAAGACCAAAACGGGTGCATGCTGAAGGTAAATTCCACACCCAAGCGACGGAGAAATGACCCACTTCCTGAAACAGCTGAAGAATTCCCAGACTGTTTTGTAACTTCACCTCCGGGTACGAGTGCCTCAGATACAAGGCTAATTCTATTTGCTACATATCTTCCACAACGAATAAGTGCATTCTTTCCACTTCCTTGACTTTTATGTCGGTCACTTCATTACGGTTTACAGGGTGATGCTAATTGCTACAGCTGGTATGCTAACAATTAAAAGCGGCCATAATAGGCACCTGTTGTGGTCCATATGTGAACTGATGTGCTAGATTTCACAGTAACAAAAAAAAAAACAAAAAAAACTGTATAACGTTTTTGGAACCACGACTGCCTGCTTATATTATATTATATATTCCTCTATGAATGTAAACTTTATAAAAAGGTAAACTCTGCTTTTACCCAATGAGATCAGATGTCTTTATATGTTACCAAGCCAGCTAATTATCCCTGAAATACAACAGTGGGCTTTGCTTTTTAATCCTTTTTTAGAGGTTACTGTCAGCACCGTTAAGGCAGTTTGGAGTTCGCAGTTTCAGGGAAAGCAGTTTAAAAGCTTTTCTTGTCTAGTTTACACAACTATAAATGGTAAAGCCAACACTGTAACAGTGAAGCGATAAAACCTAAACAGGAACTAAAAATACATAGGTATGATGGAGCATGACCTAGTCTGTTCTTCGTCTGAAATCGTATTACTCAGGATGTAAAACTTGTTTTACATTTACATATCTGGCATTTGGCAGACGCCCTTATCCAGAGAGACTTACATTTTTATCTCATTTTTCTTATACAACTGAGCAATTGAGGGTTACGGGTCTTACAGAGTTATGGGCCTTGCTCAAGGGCCCAGCAGTGGCAGCTTGGTGGACCTGGGATTCAAACTCACAACCTTCCAACACCGTAACCACTAAGATACCACATCTACCACAGTTGTTTGTTGTTTAGGAACTACATCAAGACAAAAAGAAAAAAAAAAAAAAAAAAAAGGTGTGTGGTTAGGACAGGGAGGAATGAAAACCTGCACTGGGGATTAGTCATCAGGTTGATAATCGGGGTTCATCATTCGTAATTCAAACATCGTATGAAGGCACTTACAAAGGAATTACTAAGCTTGATGAGTCCTGTTGAGATGAACTCATTCACTCACACACCCACACAGCTACAACTAGATTCATCAAAATGTCTCTATGAGAAAGACATCTGACTAGTTTCTACACACACACGTTCTAAAGCGTCTCACAATCGTAAGACTATTACTACAAAAAAAAACATGATGTATAGCCAGAAGAAAGGTCAAGCTTGCACAATTATTAGAGCGGGTCAGAGTTTGTTTACACTCAGCATGTTCCTATAGGTCAGACTAAGATGTGCTCTTCCCTGTACAGATAATGAGGACTTATCTTCTGATCACGCTGCAAACGAGATCCACTGTGATGTACCACTGACAATGACGACAATGTAATCACATGCTCTCACACACACACAGTGCACATGCGCACTCAAACACACATGCGCTCACACATGCACTCTCTCTCTCTCTCACACACACACACACACACTAGATACTAGATACAATACTGTTGCACTTGTTTCTGTTTTACATTAAAACATGTAAAACAAAAAGCTTGTATTATGCAGAATCGCCTAGTACTACAGTGACAGCTGACCGTGCTAGAAATCGACCACCTAAGTAAAAAAAACTGGCACAAATTACACATGGGTGCATTTCCAACAACAGACTTGTGTGAAATCAGGTGTCATCAGTTCAACACGCTAAAACTAACCAACACAGAGCAGGCTCAGTGATTAAAGACAAGACGATCAGGAATATTAATCATCACTGGTGCTTACTCACCAAGGCCTTTCTGAGTGTGGTGCCCTCTCTGTGAGTGTGAAAAGCCAAAAAAAAAAAAAAAGTTACAAGAGCTGGTGCGTGCTGCTGAAGCACCCGGTCGGCATTTAGTCCTTTGTGTGCCTTATCAGCACGGATTAGGCAGGAGGGCACGGGGGAAGCAAATGCAGAGCTTTCAGCTGACGGCTCCCGCGCCCACTGCTCTGTTGCACACGTTGCTATTTCTAGTACTGGCATACCCCAATCACACACACACACACGCTACACTGTACAACTCCTGCTGTAAGTTGGTGATCACATGTATGTACTGCATGTATCTATGTATGGTGCATGTGTGTGTATGTTTGCGTGTACGTGCATGTGTTTGTATGAGCTTAGAGCATTGGTCATATTAAGGAGACTGGGGGAGGGTTGGGTTGTGTGCTCAACTGGAGAATAATAAAAGAAAGAAATGGCCTTAAAGCTCAGGGATTTTGAACAAGGATCTGCCATTGAGTTTTGTATCTGATATCTAAAGACCTTAAAAGCACAAAGAACACCGCTGAAAGAGAGGTGGGTAAGTACATGTGCGTGCATATGTACACGTGTGTGTGTTGGGGGGGGGGGGGAGGCTACACAGCCCAAAAAAAAAAAGCCAAGCCCTGTTTTGAAAAATATGGATACAGGGCAATATTGATTTTTTTTCACAGCTCATGATTTACCATTCTTTAAATAATAATAATAAAAATTCAATCACAATAAATGATTTACTCATGTACTACTGACAGCCAAGAAAGAAAGGACTTCAGAGAGCACACAGGAGTGCAGTTTGGCAGGTTTGGTAATACAATGTAATCAAAGTAAACATGCCTGTACATTGGTGCAGTGTAATATTACATAGAAATATCCTTTAAAATCGCACAAGCCTCATGGATCACATCTTTGTATTCACAGAAAGCATTCACAAAATTCACAGACACCAACAGCTTTGGTGAAACAATAACAACAATGCACACTTTCTCAATCCACAGTAAGAAAAACTGCCTAATAAACAGACATTGCAGACTTCAATAAATATCTAGAGCGCAAAGGCATGCTCTTATTTAGCTTCTTAGTCAAGAAATCCAGTGACCATATTCAAGCCATCACATGTGATTATGGACCTACACCAATCAGGCATAACATTATGACCAGTGAGAGGGGACATGAATAACACTGATTATCTCCTCAACATGGCACCTGTTAGTGGGTGGGATATATTAGGCAGCAAGTTTGCCCTCAAAGTTGATGTGTTAGAAGCAGGAAAAATGGGCAAGCGTAAGGATTTGAGCGAGTTTGACGAGGGCCAAATTGTGATGGCTAGACCACTGGATCAGAGCATCTCCAAAACTGCAGCTCTTGTGGTCAGTATCTATTAAAAGTGGTCCAAGGAAGGAACAGTGGTGAACCGGCAACAGGGTCATGGACAGTCAAGGCTCACTGATGCACGTGGGGAGCAAAGGTTGGCCCGTGTGATCCGATCCAACAGACGCAGAAGACTTTAATGCTGGTTCTGAAAGAAAGGTGTCAGAATACACAGTGCATGATGGGTCAGGGCTGTTTTGGCAGCAAAAAGGGAGACCAGCACAATATTAGGCCATAATGTTATGCCTGATCGGCGTATGTTCACACACTCGCAGCGACAAAGTCACTGGATATCATTAATTTTCAAAGAAATCTGCCGACTTCACGTGACACGAATGAGGGCGACCGTTGGTGACTAGATGTGGGCGTGACCAGCTGCGTGACAAAGCCGAGAAAAGTTAACCCTCATGCAAATATGGAGCGACTGGTACAGTCCCAATAGGAATGAAGACAGTAGAGCGCATGTGATCCATGGCAGAGAGCAACACACAAGCCTCTCCTTCATCTTGTATATACGATATATTGCATATATACACACACATGCATGAATTTTATATACAAACATCAAATCTCCCACCAGAGATTGTCGTCAAGTGGAATGCTAGTCACTTCACCCACTGATAAACGTTATTACTATAGCAACACCTACTTTTGACTCCATAGTACAGCGACAAGATGACTGCATGTGTGAACGTAGCTTTACATGATATTATTTCCACAGCCTTGTTTCTCTAAGCCTCTAATCTGATCGGTCACGAGGTGCTGATTAATTGTTTTCCAACAGCAGCTCTGACAACAGTGCTGTTAATAAGCTTGTTCTAATACATGCACATTTCTGTAATAATCTGTAATAAGCTCCTTAACGAGGACTTCTTTGGTAAGACGATCTGCATCTTTTTTTTTTATCAAATGTTTGCATTGTTAAAGCATTCTATATGGCAAAATTTATTAAGCAGTCTCCAAGAAATCATTACTTTCATTGCTCACAGGACAGAGAGAGAGAGACAGAGAGAAAGAGAGAGAGAGAGAGAGAGAGAGAGAGAGACACTTTCCGGGTTCTTGATAACTTGCTATAAAAATAAAAATAAAAATAAAAGAAAGGCTGATGAGAGACTGGAATGACTGGCACTCGCTTTGAGGTAAGTGATAGCAGGAAGTCACTTGTCTATACAACAGTAGATGGGTTAAACTATAAACAGTTAAAGAAAAAAAAACAAACATCATTCTTTAATACATTAAAAAAATTGTCATCTTTGGCAGACTGATGTGTTAAAGAAATAAAGCAATGCAGATATAATAGGAAAAGAATTATTCCTGGGTGATAACAGGGTATCAGTAAATATAATCAAATATCTTCATCATATTTCTGAGTAGACGTTCCTAACACACACTTGAATACAGTTCCAGGTTAAACTGCACCACAAGTTAAATTCATATTTAGTCTCAAAGCTGGACAGTCAGAGACCAGACAGAGTCAGTGTCACTGACATCTTCACACACACACACACACACATCTGGGCAGCCCCACAAAATCCCCTACTGGACAAACAAAACACTTTCATGACTTCACATCATTGACTTGTCCAGGAACTAAATATGGCTTACGATTAAAACGCACTATGAGGAAACACAATATTTCTTTCTAAGCCAGTTTTCACTTGATTACATTCCTGTAGATCTGCACAGCATGAAAGATTGTGGTTTGGAACGATAGGAACTGATAAACCAAGACTTGTTTTGCAACATCTTTGTGAATCCCCCAAGGCCTGCAAACCTGATACTGAGGGCTAAAGTATTGATCTGAGATAATGACAAAGAATCGTACATCCATAAACGGTTCCCTACACTGAATGACAGCTGACAAAGATGACCTGACAGGCAGTTCAAATACTGAGTTAATATAATCAATAAGACGCTGTTAAACGGACCTGAATAAGAGACGACACGAGCACGGACACCATTCTGGCACGGGAACCCAAAGGCATTCTGGGTCACTTTTCTCATAAGCTTTCAAAGGATGAAAGATCATTGTGAACTTGTGGTGGTTTGGTGTTTAGCACGTTTGTCTCGCACCTCCAGGGAGTTTGTTCATTCTCACCGTACCTCAGGGGTTTGCTCTGGGTCCTCTGGTTTTCTCCCTCACTCCAAAGACATATGCTGTTCGCTACCCGGCATCTCTAATTGTATGTGCGATTGTGCTTTGTGATGAACTCGTTCGCCCCGAGTCCCTTGGGATAAGTTCCCCACGGTACGATAAGCGGTATAGAAGGTGGATGGATGGACCGATGGGGTTTTGAAACCATGACGCCAGTACAGACACGGGCTTCACATTTTCCATCCGATATTATTCCAGATATCTTCACATGCATTTAAAAAGCAGATATTCGGAAAGAAACTTTTGACAAGAGTCTCATCATGCATATGCAGATGTAATGCACAGATCTTCTGGCTCTGTTCATGCAGTAATGACAACCTCGGATGTGTATAAGAGGAATATTCAAGAATTCTCTACACTGGTTCACAATCAATAATAAAAAATAAAAAAAAAAACCCTGCATTTACATCTGTTCTGTATATTCAACACAAGACAGCTAGCAAGCTACATTCATAGTATTAAACTCACATTTTTTGTTATGCAGAATAAAAGGTCTGTTATCTTTTTTGATTCCTAAATGTTGAGGTACCTGTTACTAAGGAACAATGGAGAGCTGGGACTGCATTGAATTCCATACGATTTATTGACAATGCATGAGGCAGAGGTTACACAAAAACCACACCAAGCCATCGCCCACCATTAATATCACGATTACAGGAATAAAAATCCGAATAGCTTACCTGTCGACAGCATTAATACCGCCGCGTAAACTTCACCTTCCCAGCTATTGAATGTGTTTAAAGGCCAAGCTGGAGATAAACGCGAGCGACGACCATAACGGAACAGTCATGTGTGTCACCACTACAGACAGCTCTTATCTAGCAGCAGCCAGCAGCCTCGGCGTCATCGGTGTCGGCAGATATCGTCCGTGAGCAATTCACAAACCTCCCCTGGCTTGGGTTTTTGGCTTTACTTCAACTCCATGCTGGCGACGACAGCGTCAAAAAATCGACATCTCTGTCCGTGTCTAGCGGAGCCGTAGAGACGGAAGTCAAAACACAGGAGGCGTGCTATGCTAACGGGGCTTCAGATTGACACTCCCACGCGCCGCACGTCGTCCCGCACTTCTATTTTTTTTTTTTTTTTGTCTCGTTTTTGCCCCAGACGCAGTGCATGCTCTAAAACGTTTAAAAAGAAATGGTTAATGCAGATATGTTGACGGGACACTCTGGTAATTACTTACTGGCTGAATATCGTGTATGAACTCTCTACAGCTGACAGCTGTACGTCATCCACTTACCTTGACACTCTACTTTCGTTAGCAATAGAGCTACTGCGCATGCGCGAATGCTTTCTAATCGATACTCCTCACCTTTCTTGTAACACTTTTATACGTTTCTTATTTACATTTAGTGCAGGAGAGGTTGTTGTTTTGTTATACGTACGTTTGATCTTAATTGTGTTACAAATATATATGTTTTTAAACAGTACTCAGAAAGTGTGAACGCATTGTTGCCATGGCAGCACGTGAAGATGGCTGGACGTGGTGCGCGTGCGCTCTCTGCAGTTCACAGTACAGACGACTCCAGTGGGTGTTCCAGGCACCGTATACACCGATCAGGCATAACATTATGACCACCTGCCTAATATTGTGTTGGTCCCCGTTTTGCTGCCAAAGCAACCCTGACCCGTCGAGGCATAGACTCCTTTAGATCCCTGAAGGTGTGCTGTGGTATCTGGCACCAAGATGTTAACAGCAGATACTTCTAAGTCCTGTAAGTTGCGAGGTGGGGCCTCCATTTGCCCCACCTCCACAACTTGCAGGACTTAAAGGATACTTTTTGGTAGATACTGACCACTGCAGACCGGGAACACCCCACAAGAGCTGCAGTCTTGGAGATGCTCTGATCCAGTCGTCTAGCCATCACAATTTGGCCCTTGTCAAACTCGCTCAAATCCTTACGGTTGTCCATTTTTCCTGCTTCTAACACATCAACTTTGAGGACAAACTGTTCACTTGCTGCCTAATATATCCCACCCACTAACAGGTGCCATGATGAGGAGATCATCAGTGTTATTCACTTCACCTCTCAGTGCTCATAATGTTATGCCTGACTGGTACATACACACACATTCAAACCTTGGGGCAACTGAACAGAGCCATGTCATCAGTTTGCATGAAGAAGGAGAAGAAAAAGGAATCAGATTTATAAGATGTTAGTTTCACCGCTATGAAGTCATTTTCTGGCATATATAGAGTTTCTTGATAGTAGATTGAGCCTTTACCTGATGAAATGACTTTCTGGCATCCACCTACGAGCAAATTACTTATCAGTATAATTACGCAATGATTTTTATTCAGAATATTTTTTCATCATCCACTGGATTTAATTTTTTTGCCACAACACTGCTGGGGATAAACTGATTAATTGCATAATTGTGGCAATTAATTTTTTTTTCCAGGTATGTAGGTTTCAAATTGAAGGCATTGCATACATTTCGTTCGTTGTTAGGAAACAGCGCCCCCTTCTGTTTAAAACGACACATCACACATTACTGCATACTATTGTTCATTAAGAAATAAAATGCAATTATTAACAATTAGTAGCAGAGGTATAAGACACTCGATACTCTATTCTTAGAAATTAATCATGCTTCACATCTCATTAATTTTTTTAATTTGAGTATAATTTTAGACCTAGACTTTAGACCTGAACTCTGTAGACTAAAGGGTGATGGCTGAGGTCTGTAACACAGTGTAGGTAAAATCAACGTTACACCTTTTTTTACAATCTCTGAACTAAGCAGTTTTTTGGAGTCTGGACTTTAAAACGATCATCTTCAATTGACAAAGCTAATCTTGTGGGGACCCCCGGAATCTCCCGAACACTTTCACAGTAGTCCATAATAGTGCATCTATTATTAGATAAGAGGACGAAGATGAGAATACAGCTATGCTGGCTGCATTGGGTCTACTGGGCTATATTTAGTATATCATGTAAAGCATTGTCTGATTATTAAAACTAATTTGTTCTCTAACAGAGAAGGGGCATCTATCTCCAAAAACTGATCAATCCTTGTGTCTAAATAATGTCCAAGTGCACAATATGGTCAGCAGCATCTGAACACCTCATCATCTCATCCATATGTGGGTCTTTCCCATAGTGGTTCCAAAGTTGATATCACATGATTGTATATGATGTCTTTGTATGCTGTAGCATTAAGATTTAGCTATACTGAAATTCAGGGGTCAAGCCTAAATCGGTTCCAGCATGACAATGCCCCTGTGCATAAAGACATGGATTGCCAAGGCTGGAGTGGAAAAGCATGAATGGCCTGCACAGAGCCCTGACCTTAACCTCAGGGATGAATTGAAATGCCGACTGTATCTTTACACACAACATCAGTGCCTGACCTCACTAATGCACTTGTGTAGTGCATCAAGGAACTATAAAAGGCCTACTTGGTGAAGCTCCAAAGGAAAAATGATGCAGCTAGAAATTGAATTAACTCAAGAGCAGTTTAAGGTGTCTAAAATTTCCTACAATCAGTTCAACAGCAATCTAAACCCATCCTTAAGATGCGTGTTAAAGGGAAATAGTCTGATGTCGATGTCCAAAAATAATCAATCAATTAATCTTATACTGCGTATTATACAATGATCCTCCTACGTCTGATCTGAGACTCTTCAAGCAATCTCAGCCATCTGAAGTCACTGTTAGCTGAAATAAAGAGTTGGTTAATTGGTGCTTAGTCTATTTTTAAAGCTGATGTGAGCATTGACTGTTAATAGTGCTGAAAGTGACCCAAAAGAGCAGCTTCATCAAAGCTAAATTCATCAAAGTATCAGCAGTATTATTTTATTTGAAATATGAACAGAAACTCTGTTTAACACCCTTAAATCATGCTGTTTTTTCATGTTCTTACCTTTCACTAGGAGCACCATGCTGAAGTGACGTCACTGAATCATAACTCACATGAATGACTCTACAAAGTCGTAATTACGAGTGGGGAAACTAGGATTTTCCGGGTTGGGGACATGTCAGTAAGAAAACATGATGGAATCAATTGATGCAGTGTCTGTAGTAGACTTGAATTTGAATATTTACTCAAGTTCTTTTTAGTTATTATATGCTTGGGTTAACATGTAAGCATCTGTAAAAGAGAAATGTTTGAATACGACAACTCGAACGTTTACAGTGGCTTCATAAAAATGTTTCAAAATGAGAAACTCTCCTGATGCGTATTGTTTGTTCTTCAGTTCACCAACACCTCCATCTTGCTTCAAAGTGACTTCAACTCACCTGATCTCGTAATTTCGACTTCCTAAATCGGAAATACAAGCTTCCCAGAAGAGATTAAACTCACAGAGAGCTCTGGAAAAAAACTTTGAGAAGGAATTATGAGTTAGACTGCCGTTCATAACTGATGGTTTGCTCACGAGTGTGCTGAGGATTGGTTAGCTAACCGGCTATTAGTCAGCAATTTTGTACATTTTCCTTTAAATATAGTCATAATAAAAGCTTTTCTTTTGAATAGTAGTGTGTTGGACACACCTCTGATCGGTTTAAAGTTTTACAAAATAAAATGTCAACTCATTTTAAAATGTCATTTATTTTTTTAAAGACCTGATGCTGTTCAAATCTTTATCAAACACAGTTATTTATAGCTGATGTGCATGAATCACATTATTCTTCTCCCTTCTTGAAATATGGAAAGCTTCAGTTTCAGACTGACCAGCTGCTCAAACACTGGACATGGCGGACAGTATCAGCGTGTTGAAGCATTAAAACACACAGTACATCAGGCCCTGTTTATTCCTACACAGTGTGCAAACTGAGTGGATTTCGTACCTGCACCTTACTGACACTCCCCGAACTCCTGAAAATAAACTGGTACGTCTAACAGAAGCTACACCGAGCTCTGCAACGGTTCGGCTCCAAAAACATCTTGTTCACACACACACCATTTCACAGAATACTGATTTCCAGCTAGCGTCTTCCAGTAAGCATAAATTAAACTGATGAACAACTAAACTATAGGAAGGAAAAAAAAGATATATGGTGCAAAACGTTTACACCCAAATGCAACAAATCAAAAAGACAAATTTTTTCTTTTCCCAGGTGGTGATCTGGAAGATAGCTAGCCCTACAAGCAGGTTAAGCTTGAGTGTGTGTGTTTTGCATGGATTTTGAATTTCCACTGATGGGGAAAAAAAATTTGGCTATAAATAAGTAAGAAGGTACAAAGTCCAGTCCTTTGAAAAGAAAACAATTTTTTTTTTTTAAAGAAACAGTGACAAAGTATGAAGTCAATTTCCTTTGCAACATAAAAATAAGAAAGTAAGAAAGGATGCGCTCTTTCACAACAGTGGCAGGCTCCCCGTCGGTGAGAGGATGATCCCAAAGACGTAAAAGAGTCCCACAAGCAGGTTGAGCTTGGCTGTTTTCTGTGGGATCTTGGTGTAGTGCTGACTGCGGAACTGGCGCTCCAGTGGGAAGGCCATGGGCAGTGTGAGCAGCGGCAGCGCCATGCTGATGGTGTAGCGCGTGGCCAGCACACAGAACACCACGTAGGGAGAGAAAAGCAGCACGTTGTACAGGACGTAAGAGAGCGCCGGGCCGGCCAGGATGGCGAGCGTGACGATGCCGGCGCTGCGGTCTGACTGCATGTCGCGTGTGTTGTTGCTGTGCAGGATGGCCTCGGCGTGCAGGGCCAGCGGCACAGCGTACACCAGCGGCAGCACAGACAGGTGACCCACCTGCACCGCGTGCGCAAACAACACGGCCAGCGGCCCGAACGTGATCAGGATCACCACGTCTCCCAGAGCCACATACTTCAGACCGATTCCTGCACAACACGACAGTCAGAAAAATATGAATGACATGAATTCATTACATTTATTATTAATATAACTATACAAAGGCCATCAATCAGGATGAGCATATAAAGCAATAAATATATACAATAAGCTGTGTCCTCTCTATGATGATCAAAATAATATGCAGGAATTAAAAATGTATTTCGTTTACTGTTTCTGTTCACATGGAAACATTTAAAAACAGTCCTTTATAAGAGACCTTATTAACTTCTTTACCATTTCTGATCGTTTTTCTCTATTTCACAGATAAATGGGTCTCTGGCTGCAAAGAATTTGAGAACATGTGGTCTATTGAAACAAGTGATTTTTGTATAGATCTGAAGATAAGCTCTATATATTTTTATAGATTTTTTTCATCCCACTCCACAGTGAAGGATAGGTGGGATAAAATACTGCTGTGGAAGAGCTGCAGAGTTTATAATAGCTGTCTATAAGACTCAGGAGTCATGCATGCTTTGGTAAAGCATGTAATTTTCACAATGTTGATTAGCTGTTGAACAGTGCATCCGATTCTATGGTCTGAGCTCTGCTCTGAACGATTCGACTTCTATCTACACCACCAGGACTTAGAGGAACAGTATAACGAAATGCACATTTTTAGCCGTGTTTACCTCCAGTGTACAAAAAGGAGCTGGACAGCCCTCCAAAATAGATGAGCGCTAGATGCTCGAGCTTGAGTGTCGAGAGGAAATACAACAACGTGGCGCAGAGACATCCCACAGAGTATAGCAGGGCGCCGAACATCACCACGTCCTGTGGCTCCAGGATCCGGTCCACAAGAGTCCTGTCGTCGCTCTTCTTGTGATCGATACCCTTGGAGAAATCGTAGTAAGTGTTCACGAGATTCCCGGCGCCGTGCACCACCAGGACGGCCACGGCGCACACCAACAGAATGACAAGGTCCACAGAGCCCTCCAGTTTGTATGCCAGGGCACTTCCTAAAGCCACAGGCGTCAGAGAGGCGCTGAAGCTCCACGGCCGCAGGGCCAGGACGTACGCCGCACATTTCTCCTGCACGTTCGAGGCCATCTTGGCCAGCCGGGAATTCTTGCCATTGCAGTTTTGTCCTGTTAGCGTCACTCCTTGTGCTTTTGATCCGTTCAAGCCGTTGGAGCTGGACAGCAAGTACGTCTCTCCGCTGGTTTTCTTCTGGCCAGCTGCCATCTCTACCTCAGTGTACCTGGCGCACACACACAAACATGAGTATGAGGGCAAACGGTCTGGTACACAGCTTTGTACTCAGCAAAGAAAACATTCAGAGGAGAGGACATGTCTAATACACATAGCACCATCAGCCAGACCTTGAAATATAGGTGATGATAGCTTAGTAGAGGACACTGATCAAACACATGACCATAACACATATAGACACGTTGTTTAGCAGAGGTCAAGAGGCGGATTAGTTAGCCAGGTAGCTAAATAATGGAGCAGAATTGAGCAAATAAAACCCATTTGTCCTTATCAAACTACCTTCGCCCTAACCCGACCCACCACGTCATTTAAAAGCCTATTTTAAGCCATTCTAAGTTTATTACAGCTCATTATAAACTGATGAAGTGAGCTAGTGGCTAATAATGGCTAGCCATGCTGAGATTATAGAGGATTAGGAGACACTCCTACGCATTTGAAGTTCAGGGCTATATCAAAACTAGTTAGCATTTGCCACCATACCTGTTCTCTGTCTCACTTAGAGAAGATAAAACGCTATTTCACACACTGTCGACACATCCTTCTGGGATTTCCTCTCTCGCAATGCAAAGAGCTCAGATCCTAACCTGCTCCCACACTCACAGGCTACGTGTCAACTCTCAGGGTATTTAGCTTTAGCGCTCCAGCTAACACCCAGGCGCTAACAGCAAACAGCAGACGGACGCCATTTCGTCCAGTGTACAACAGCGTGTTCACTCCGGGCGGAAACAAAAAAAGCCATTTTCTATGATCCGCACGGGTTTCTCAAAAAACATTTGCAAGCTAAATAATAAATCCCACGGCACAATTTTTTTTTTAAAATTATTTAACAAAAGCCAATTTGCATTCAGGCTTATTATTTAAATATGTACAATAAATTATTTATTACAGTCAAATAGTATTTTATTCCAGAACCTTCTAACATGACATTATATAGACTGACATTGGGGTTTGGATAAAACTCATTTAACAGTAGAGTCAAAAAGGCTAATAAGTACTTTTATAATTGTAGGTTGCGAGTTAATCCACTTTAATAATAAACCACTGACCCCTATGCTTCGCTTTCTGGACCCCATTCAGAGACCCACTGCTTTATACTGTCTAAGACACTGAGTGGAAAACGGTCATGATTCTAGACAGTTGTAGTTTAGTGGCTCAGACATTGGACTGCTTATCTGAACATTTTGAGCTTAAAACTCAAAAAAACTCAAACCCAAGCTGTGGGCCCTAAAGCCTCAATTGCTTGGGTGTATTAAATGAAATAAAACGTAACACAATACGGATAAGCATAGTGACTCATGCCCATGTGACTGTGTGAATAAAGTACAAGCTGAATCTGTGCATGGTTGATCATATATATATATGATCTTTTAAACAACAAGGGAAACAAAACAATGAAACAATGTTGTGTATGTACATTTGCACACAATGGGCATTCACAGCAATAAGCAAATTTATAGAAAGCCAGTCATATGACCATATGCATCACACAACATTTTCCTACGAGTGTATAAGGGCTTTAATAGCTATTCTTTTTTTGTTACATGGGTAACAAAATCTTCCCTTCCATTGCACTGTGATATACACACCGGTGTAGCCTACAGTTTTATTTGCTTTAGACAGGAGTGCTGGCCTGTACGACATCATTAATATAAATGTGTTTGTCTTAATACATCACTAATCAACACGAATAATCAACACTCTCGAAGACTAATAAAGACTTGAACTAGAATTTAACAAAGAAAACCATGTAACTGTTAACATAGTGATGTGTCCTTTAAGGAGATTAACATTAAACATAAAACAAGAAGGAGTAGTTAGTGTTCATGGTTTGTGTTTATTGTAATAGTTGTAGTATTGTCTTGTGCTGTTGGCATGCCTGCACTTTATGTAGTCGTGTGTAGGTCTGAGTAGTCTTATGTAGTTTTGTGTAGTTCTGTATAACACCATGGTCCTGAAGGAATGTTGTTTCTAGTCACTGTGTACTGGAACAACTGTATAATTCCCACCTTGGGAAAGTATAATTGAAGCGATGATATTGACATGACGATTGTTTCTAGCTGCAACACCATAAGTGAATCACACTTGTGCCCATGGTTTGGGAATCCCAACCCATAGATACAGTGGCTTTGTCGTTAGTGTGTTTGCCTTGCATGTCTGGGGATGCGAGATTGATTCTTTCCTACAGTACACCCTGTGCTTTTCCCAGTATTCTGGTTTCCTCCTCCAGCCCAAAGACGAGTTATCTGCTGACTGGATCTCTAAATTGTTGGTGTCCAATTTTATTCCTTTTTCCATTCCAAGCAGAAGCCACACTTGATTCCACCTGTTTATATACTCTTAGGTTTGGTTTCCTCTTGGTTGCAATTAAAACCTGCACCCACACCAGAGCTTTCTGGATAAAATTTGGATCTAAATAGTTTGTAGTGTCAGTTGGTGTATGAGATGGTGCCCTGTTGGCACCCCGTCCAGAGTGACTCCCCATCTTGTATCCTGAGTCCCCATAGATAGACCCCTGGCTGCCTGTGACCCTCTGCATGATAAATTCTACAGAAAATGGATGGATGGATGGACATTATTTCATTATTAAATGATTATAACATAGTTAGATCATGACTATACTATATGTATCTAATTTTAGATGCACTTTATTCATATATAGATTACCATTATATAGACACTCTCCAACCTTTTAGGAACACTATATACAATTTTCTACACTCCAGTAAACGCACAAAAATTGTATGCCTGAGTGTACCATGACAATGACAAGAAAGCTACAGTATATTACCCTCTTTTGCATGAGTGTAGCCTACATCCTCCTAACATTTGTCCCTCTTCCCAAAATTAACAAAAATATCTTCATGTTTCGTAATAGTTTTGCCTAATCGCTCACCCCAGTTAAAAGCCTAAACTTCTAAACTCAAAACAAATGGACTTTGGAAAGATTACACAAGACAACTGATAAGTTAAGAGTACCAGTTTCTGTGAGTTTGTGGACTGTTATGGTATTCTTAAGAGTACACCTTTATATCTGTAGTATACATTGTTTACGAGAAAGATGCATAGTGTACCTTAAAACCATTACTCTAAACAAATTACAGCGTATTAATCTTGATTTTAAAGGTACAGTCAGGACCATGTCTTGTGCCATAAGAGGTCACTTTGGGTTCCTAAAACCACCAGGGGGCCCCAAGATTTATAAAATCAGTATGCAAAAATCACACCTTATTACTTGGAAGAAAAAAAAAGGTTGATATATCAGGCAGTTATAGGATGAAGCATTTGTGAATGGAAAAAAAAAAAAAACCCAGAAACTACATTTTACATAACTAAATTAGGTAACAAATATAAATTTATGTCAGAAAACAAAAAGAAGCGTCACTTCTGCAGCTTGTTCATGTAACTGAAAAGGAAAAGGTTAGTGCCTAGCTAGCTAGTTAGTACTTACATTAAGACGTACAAGGCTAAAACACAATAAGTTGCTAGCAATAACAATTGAAGACGAAGTTTTTTTCCGAACTGCAGAATCCCAGATAATCAACCAATCTTTTGACACGGGAAATTATAGATATCCAATAGAAAGTATTTCAGTGCTACAAAAAGTAGATTATTTGTAATAGCTAAGTTTTAAATGGTCTCCCAAGTGTTCTGCCCTGGGTATGCTATATCCATGTTTGCAGGTGAAAGATTAAAAGTATTATAAAAGGTGTATTAGCTGAGATTAGGTCTTTCCTACAATGTTCACAAAGCTCAGCCTACACGGTCTATGGTGGAGATGTATCCAAAATAATGTACTGTGGCAGTATCTACTGCTCAGCTGTTGGTACAGTACATGCTGATCAGTATACACCAATGAGGCATAACATAATGACCACCTGCCTAATATTGTGTTGGTTTTCTTTCCCTGACCCATTGAGGAATGGACTCCACTAGATCCCTGAAGGTGTGCTGTGGTATCTGGCACCAAGATGTTAGCAGAAGATCCTTTAAGTCCTGTAAGTTGCGAGGTGGGGCACATTACAGGACTTAAAGGACACTTTTGATAGATACTGACCACTGCAGACCGGGAACACCCCACAAGAGCTGCAGTTTTGGAGATGCTCTGATCCAGTGGTCTAGCCATCACAATTTGGCCCTTGTCAAACTCGCTCAAATCCTTACGCTTGCCCATTTTTCCTGCTTCTAACACATCAACTTTGAGGACAAACTGTTCACTTGCTGCCTAATATATCCCACCTGCTAACAGTCTCCATGATGAGGAGATAATCACCTGTCACTGCTCATAATGTTATGCCTGATCTGTTTCTATGTGTAATATGAGTACAGTCCAGACATACTACATCTGCCATGTTGCCATTGTCTCATGTTGACCTACAGTGTCAGAATAACCTTATGGGACAGCACAGTTTGGACTGTCTTCATACTGTATAATCTCACTGGAAGCAGTACTACTGTTTTCTGAATGCTGAGAGTTCGGACATACGATTTCTTCGATGTACTGCTTTTCGCCTGCTGTATAGCAGAACAGTAGGGATATTCGGATGCAGTTAATGACCGGAAATCATTTTTCCAAACTGCTTTACTCAGCAAATTAATACACTTGCACTGAGGCCATGGATTACAACAGGTTATTTGTACAAGTCAGACATTTTTTTTTATTATTTTTTTTTTTTAATGACCATTGCACTTTTAAAGGTGCAAAAGGATGACAATGCCACAAAAAAAGTCCAGTTTAGTAATAATACAGATTAGTACTATATTGTTTCTGAGAGTACAGTATGACAGTAATAAATACTGCATATAAAACAGCAGGCTGAAGTCCTGATATAACTGCCATCTCTGCCTGGCTGGATTTCAGTATAGTAGTCTACAGCTGCTTTCCTTTCCAAATACTTCAGATCTCAGTTGGAGTAATGTGAGACCGCGGAGGTGTGCTGAAGAGTCCGAAGGGGGAAAAAAAGGAAAAGTGCAAGCAGCTCCACAGTTTGGAGCACGGCCAGTCGCATTGGGCTCAGGAGAAAGAAGCGCTGAGCACTCCAACAGGACAAACCCGGACAAACTCGCAGGTCAGATGGAAAGCAGAGGCATGGAAGAGGAATAGATGGTGGAGAAACTGAGCACGTGCTGTTTGCGGGTACACTTCTGGACGGAGACATGGTGCGGGGAAAGGGAGAGTTGGCTCTGGCTGTGGCTCTCGGGCTACTCGGTGTGTTTTTAGCGGCCATGCAGCAAGCCGCAGCTTTTCCTGCCTGGACGTTTGAGGTAAGCTGTGAGTTTGTTTTTCGCGCTTCACTGCGGTACTTCACATTAAAAACCTCTTTCTCGTGTTAAAGGGCTGTGGCGCTGAAGTGTCACACTCTCAACACTCAGCTCTAGGGTCCTAATAGTAGCCCTATTCCCTGGACACTGCACGGGTCAGGAAGCGTCTCTGTATTAATTGATTTTTGAAATAAATTAATTTCAAAGTGATTGAATTGAAATAAAAACACACACTGGCGTACAGCCAGAAATTCCGAAAAACTCCGAACAGAAATCACCTCATTCACGCCTGAGCTGAGACTCGAACCCTGATCCTTAGTGCTTCGGGGTAGCTTTACCGCTGCTCTATATAATCATGCAGATTTGTTTTTAATTTAATCACATTCATTTAATTCTATTGTTTCTATTGTCCATTCAATCGAGTATTTAGAAACGGGTATAAACAATAAAAACACATTTTGCTGTAACACATATTTTCTCTCAAATCTGATTTACCTCATATTCCATTTATTTCCGTGTAAGGTGTAATTAATACTAATAAATACTAATAAATCCACATGCATAGGTAGTAAAGTAAGATTTGTATATACAGATCATGATTATGAATGAATACAGTCTACATATGATATACATGCTATTTGAGCAATATGAAATAGAAAATTGGCACATCTGTTGGATCCAGTGATGTACATAAGTAGGAATAATATTAATGCATAAAGTTTTGAACCAGGAGAAATACACTAACGTGAAATATGTGGAGTGGAATGTGCAAAATACTACTACTAGTAGTAATAGTAATACGAATACTGATAATACGGTGGCGATGATGAAAACATTTTAAAATGTATATAGTAGCTCCTTTCTCAAAGTCGAGGTCACTTTTCGAGAAAAAAAATCCATGGCGGAAATCTGAAATAGTACAGAGTAAGTCAGATAAAAGGAAAAAACATGACAAACAGGAATCAGAATGAATAGAAACAATGGAATAATGACAACTAAAGGAAGAGAATAAAAGACTGATGTTACAGGATGGACAGCATAGTCTACCAGGACAAGTCCAAAGGACATAGGACACATAAGCAGGACAATACAAAACCTGAAATAGAGGAGTTCTTCTGAAGCTAAAATAGCAAGCGAATATATTAAAATGTAAGATGTTAAAAGATTAACATTCATTACATGGAACTATAGTGTTCATGGTTTATATAGGAGTACTTTCTTTTAAATAATGTAGTTCACTAGAAAGATCTTAGGATAAGGACGGACTTCAATGCAATCCTGAAATTCAGTACAATCCAAACTAAAGTTGAGTGAGAAATCTGACATGAAGTATTTTGGTAAGGTGTTGGGCTACCATACACCACCAGAGCAGCTTCAGGTCAACTTGTCTGGAACTGTACTGTAGGGCAGAAAACCATTATTTCAAAAGATATTTCCTCAAGTGGTGTTTTAATAACGATGGTAAAAAGCGTTGTCTAAACCGTCAGTTCAAAATCTGCCATAGCTGTTTAACTGGATTGGGATCTGGAGAGTGTGAAAGCCATAGCACATGATTTTTCTCCTCATCAACCCATTCAGTGAGCTCTTATGCTCTGTAGATGGGGTGGAGTCATCTTGGTACAGACCAATCCCATCAAGATAGAAATCTTTCATTCATTTCTAAAGTCTCTGTCTTTGTTTCTTTGTGTTATCAACAGTCATTGCTAAGGCATTCACACATTCAGTCTGACTCATGTAAATGCTGCATTCATTCAACACCGAGATTGTGTAGATTGTTTCTGGGCAGTTTTATTTCATTCCAAACCATAATCACAAAGCAAAGCAGCCCAAAGGCCCAGCTTATTATCCAGTTATTCATCTTAAGTCATATTCAATAACAACTCTAAAACAGGAAAGGTATGTAGTTACCAGAGGTTGGGATGCAAGTCTTGGCCCATTGAAGGATCACAGGAGTTTTAAACGAAAAAAATAAAATAAAAATTAAAAATAAAATTTTAAACAACAATGCTGAGGTGTTCTTTTATAAAGTTATAAAGGAGTCAGTTCTGCAAATTGAAAATATGTAATACATGAATATACACTGTCTCATAGTATTTCATGTATATTTTTGTACCTGATAAAGCAGGGAAAAGTGTAAACATTTATCTAACATGCACCCAATGCTTAAACCTGAAAGGCTATGATAGCACGAGCATTTCACCTTACACATCTGGCTGACAATTTGTATCCAAAGTATCTTAGGTAAAGCTGACAGTCGAAAAGTTACAGGTTCTACTCAATAGTAGTGGTATGTGAAGTTCTGGGGATTTAGGATTTGAAGTCAGTCAGCGTTTCAGTCAGTAAACACAGATCCTTAACCACAACAATATCACTTCTGTGTCTAATGTGTTGCAAACATTTGCAGAATCATTTACTAAAGTTATAGGTCCAGATCCAAAGTGTCAATCTCTGTTAGAATTTCAATGTTTCAAGAATAGATTTTCCTTCCTTCAGTCCAACTAGACACCAAGAGAAACCATGTTAACCAAATCATTTTGATTTTCAAATAAACTCGCCTAAACCCACCAAATTGCGGGGAAAACGTAAAGTCTGTCAGGTCCATATGGAAAGACTTTTGTAGATGCTGACTCTGAGCAATTTAGTTTGAGAACTGTGACGGTAAACACTGCTTGAGTCAAGTGTAATGTCAGGTTTAGGTTTAGTGGTTCCTGGCAGAGTTTATGACAAGAGGGTCTGTGAAGTAGTCGCATTATTCGGGGCTTGGTTTGAGCGGCGAATGCCAAGACTCTGTTACTTTCGAACCGTTATTTAATTCACCGTGCTGGGTCTGCTCAGCCTTTAATCGATTGTTTTGACTTGAATAAACAAAAAAACTGCTTTTCAGGTGGTGTTTGAGAACAAATTTTCCGAAGTTGGCTCCATCCATTTAATGGATGCTTTCTGAAGAATTTCCAAAATATTTTGTTACATATACAATCATACAGCGAACTACATGTAGTGAAATGTGTTGAAAGCATTTAAGAAGCAAAAACCGGCATGGGGTTCTTAATCCTAGAATAGTGTGGTTAATCGAGGTTATTATAATAATAAGTCAAGGCGACTTCCACTATAGAACTCAAGCAGCCATTCATATAAGCACTGAAAGGTCTTTGAAATCATAACAAGGCCAGTCAGCTTGGCTTACTACAAGTAGACGAAAGATACGCAACTCCTATGACAGTTTCAAATATCACCATTTTCCTAGAATCAATTGCTCAGCATATTAAACCAAATATCTTTTAGAACTGTATACGCTCAGGGACCATTTCAGTAGGAACATCTGTACATCGGCTCATTCATACAGTTAGCCAATCAGCCAATCGTGTAGCAGCAGCACAGTGCATAAAATCATGCAGATACAGGTCAACAACTTGACCCTGTTTTTGGTCCAGATGGGCTGGTTGGAATAATTCCCATTTCAGAATAAAAAATAGGGTTTTCAATGACCGGCAATTCAAATGGTGGAAATGACTTGATGAAGAAGGTCAGAGGAGACAGAAAAACATCTCAGAATACACAAGACGATTAACCTTGACTGGTCAGAGCAGCAGAAGATCTTACAGGTAGCACAAGCAGGCTCCATTGGACAGAGACTGACATTGTTTGACATTCAAGGTTTTGCAAATTGTTCCTCTGTATATTTCAATGAAATAACCGCTACCAGTCCTAATGACACATAAAATAAACCTTACAGCATATGACATATTGTGTGATCAAGCTGCAAGTATTTTTAGAACTGCTGATCTTGTGGGATTTCACACACAACAGTTTATACAAAATGGTGCAAATCCAGTGACCAGTCATTTTTTTTTGGCAGAATTAAGAATAGCCAGACTGGCTCAAGCTGAGAGAAAAGCTACAGTAAATCAAATAATCACGTTTTGCAATGTTGGTGAGCAGAAAACATCTCAAAACGTACAAGTCGATAAACACTGATCCTACAACAGCAGAAGAGCACATTGGTTTCCACTCCTGTCAGCTAAGAACAGGCTCCACTGGACACAAACTCACAGAAATTGGACCGTTTCTGAAGATTGGGAAAAAAAAAATGTCGCCTGGTCTGATGATATTATTTGTTTGACATTCGAGGTTTTGCAAATTGGTCCTCTGTATGGTTCAGTTCACGAAATAAACACTACTAGCCTGAATGACACACACACACAAAAAAAAAACCCTACAGCATATGACATTATGTGCGATCGAGCTGCGATCCAAGCCGATCCTCTAAAGCAAACCCGCCGTCGTTTGAGGGTCCGACACTGCCACGCTTGCCTTGGACTCGGGATGTCATTTTCCATTGACTTTCTTTAGAAAAAAAAGAGAAGGCGTCTGCCAAGAGTGCAGCTTAGAACAACAAGCCTGAAAAAGCATGTGATATAAAGCCAGGCTACATGGCCTGTTTTGGGACTGTTTCCACTCAGGAATGTCTCCTCTCCCACACCGGCCCAAAAAAAGCCGTCTGTCTTCTCTCTTTCTCTATAAACTGCTGTTATCAGTTTCTACAAGAAATCCAGATGGGTAATATTGACCAGGGGATTAGCATAATGGAAAGTTCATCATTGCACGTTGCAACACGTATAGACATTGTTCCTGTGTTAGTCTTCAGCTAGACGTTGAGCTTGGAGTTCTTTTCTAAAACGTGGAAGAGCTTGACGGTTCAATTCCAAGTCTGTAAACTTTTAACCCAGACACTTTCTGGCTTGCTGTGATGTGTGATGCGTGTTTGTGTGTTCCAATGTAGAGGACTTTCAGTATTAAGTTATCTCCAGCTTTATCTCTAGATAGGTACAGTTATACAACAAAACAATTATACAGCAAAATAAGTCAAGGAGATTTTTCTTCACTTCCAACTTCATACTTTCCTGAAAAAAACATCCCAAAAATGTTCTTTGCCTTTATACCTGTTCAGTAAAAGTTTAAACAGTCAGTTGCCTTTTATGGAATGTCTAGCGCATATGTGAGAGGCCATAGTGGGGACCGTTCCAGTGGAGCACTGTGATCAAAAATTTTTATTTCCCCTGCTTGTTCCAAAGTTAAGCTTGCCAGCTCGTGAAATGACAAAGCCACCCAAATTTTCGACTGTCATCCTCGAATAGTTACATAAGACCCACGTGTAGAGCACGGATTCAAACATGCACGCTAACTGCAGAGGTTGTAACTCTGCAGTAGATGTTTCACTTGTAGCAGTATCCTTTATGAATGTCTTTCATTACCGCAGACTGTCGCAGGACTAGCGCTGGCTGGCTTGGAAGTTTCAGCAATTCATCTTCACTAAATACCACGGCTGAGTCTCTGTGTCGATGCTGTACAGTCGAGGAAGCTCCTGTTTTATGCGTGCTGTATCTGTGTATGAGCGCTGACATTTATGCCATTTGGCAGACGCCCTTCTCCAGAGCAACTTACATTTAACTCAATTAATGGTTAAGGGCCTTGCGTAAGGGCTCAGCAGTGGCAGCTTGAAGATCCTGGGATTCGAACTCACAACCTTCCCATCAGTAGCCCCACACCTAAATCACTGAGCGCCAGATTACACAGGGCGGTTTCATACCGAGTTCCATTTTAATAAAAAAAATCATTCATTCATCCGTGCTGAGTACATTTACTGTATATCACTATGAACACATTATTCGTAAAGAACAGATACAAACACAGACACATATTCCTATACTATTTTTTATTTCTTTTTATGACACCAGAAAGGTTCACAGGGAAATCTGGCTAAAGACTAGAAGTGTACATCAGGACTGGGATCTCACAGGTTGTACCACCGAGAGGTTTTTTTTTTTTTTTTTTTTTACCTTGTACTCAATTACACAGCATTCTTTCATTCATCCTTAGTAACCGCCTGGTCACGATTGCGATGGATTACATTTACTTGTTTGTTTATATATTGGGAAACAAAACCAATGAAATTCATCAGCGCTGTGTAAAAGTCAGAGGTATTGCTGTGATTAAGCTTTCCTAAGCCTTCGGGACTTTGTTTACGCTTTCAAACTCAGTTTTAAATGTAACGAGACAAGCTGCATTTTTGGTGAACCAACCCACTGCAAAGAATGATCCTAGCAAGTACAAATATCTAAAATATATGCAGATTTGACTTCTCTCTATTAGATTATTTTTCTGATTATGATGATGATCAAGCCAATGTCTAGATACTTGCTGCTTGAATGAAGCTTATTACAGTTGGCTTATTTTAAGCATTCATTTCTAGAAAGAAGCAAAAGGATCTGTTTTATTTCAAGCTTGAAATGAGTAAATGCTGTATGTCTCAGGCTGAACGGTCTAAAGGGAATCATATTTGTTACATAATACTTGCATAATTTGAAATATTAGATAATCTTTCCTTTATTCAGGATGCTGTCAGTGCAGTGCAGGAATTAACTCGTTTTATGGACGTATAACTAAATAAAATAAATATTGGAAACTTTGGCAAATTGCTGTGGTATAAGAGCAATAAAAAACCTCATGACATGCTGTTATAAGAAAAGATTAGGAACAGGAGCTCTGCTTTATGTCAAGCATCACACGATACCTATCACCGCCTACAGCGGCACGTCAGCCACGTTGTGTTTTATTCCAGACATATTCGCTCTAGTAGCTAGGCGGTCGGGTGTCATTATGTAATACACGTGATTGAGATATTTGGATAACAGTTTCAGTTTATGTATACAATGAAACACTGAGTCTGATGTAGTTTTAACGAGGACCCTGTAAGCTTTATAATACATCATAAAGAACACTCATAATAAAAAAAATTAGTTGTCATTTTAGTAAATATCTAAAGTAATGATTTTATTGATTTCACCCAATTCTGTCCACACAGATGCACTATAAAGCAACAGTTCTTGCAACTCCCACTGGACATAATGCAGGTTTTCAGGCAGAAAGACAAGTCACACAACCGTAAGGGTTACATAACTTTTTTTTTTTTTAATTTTTTTTTTAAATAAAGCATCTGTCTGTTTGCGTATTTCAAACTCGAATCTATTCGACTAATTCCTTCAAGATGTGCTTCTGGTTAACAAGCCATTCAAGCTATTAAGAGGAGTCCTACTATTAAAACTGTATCAGGAGACGAGTCACGCATATCGGAGCAAACGTGTCACAGGCTTTGCCATTTGGCTAATCTGAGGTTTTTTTGTCCAAGGAAGAAGCTCACATGTCTGGTGTTTTGATCATTGGGATCCGCAAAGACGCCCGGTCTCACGTGCTTCACCTCTCCAGGAACAAGCGCTACACTCTGACCCCGGAGAAACTCAAGTGGGACAAATTCAAGCTAACTTACAAGTAAGCATGCTGTTTGATTTCTTTTTTTCTTTTTTCTTTTTAAAGTGTTATATAATAAGTCAATGAGGTTTTTCAGCCATCTAGAACGTTCTGAATGTCAGTGAATAAACAAGAAGTTTCATTTTAAGAAGATTCGGCTGGTCAGATGTCTTAAAAACGTACTGTTTATGCTTCCTTCTGCAGACTGCTGTCATTCCCGAGGAACCTGATGAATGCCAGTGACACACGCCGCGGCATCGCAAAGGCTTTTGCCATGTGGAGCGACGTGTCACCTTTCAGCTTCAGAGAGGTGCCTGTTGATGAAGAGGCTGACATCAAAATCGGTACGAGGGTGCAGTTTACATATTCACAACACACATATAAAAAATGACAATTACAAACGGTGAACGTTTTTAATAATGCGTCTGGATTATAAGGCTGATTTGGTGATGTGAGAAGAATCATTTATGTATTTTGAGTCTGTTCTTAGGAATAGTTTATTCATTAATTCTAATGCTAATTTAAGTTTCTAAGTTTTGTTTGTGACATTGGCTTGATTTCGCCCAAATCTGCGGCAATTTTGAAAAATTGCAAGCTCCTACGAATATCATGGGGTTTGCTTCAATTTCTGTGAACTTCTGAAGAGACTGTACGACACAGAGGTAATATCCAACACACCCTCTGTCTTCTGTGCACAATTAAAATGGAGATTTATATTTATTACTAATCCAAGACACCGTTTCGAACCATTACAGCAACGAGAGTGGAGCGTTTCGTAAAAAAAAAAAATCCATCAGAATAGTAAACCAGATTTCTCTCAGGGAATGTTCACCTAAATTCCTGGCCTTGATTGCAGACATCATTTGTTAACGTATTATGTCTGGAAACTATCACAACCAAACACAACTGAACAGGGTATAATTAGTTCCATTCATCTGAAATGGCTCTAAATCGCTTTAATGACAGAAAAGTGGATCAAGTCCAGGTTTTGTGCCACATCTTTGCTGTTGTATTCTTCGTTAGAAGAAAGCCAACATACTTGTGGCTAGGCACAAACGCAAGTTGGACAAAAGAGGCATAATGGCTATTGTACGTGGGGGTTAAGGGCCTTGCTCAAGGGCCCCGCGAGATGACGGTTTTAGACTCTGCGGTCGCTAACACAGAACCTCAGCCGCTACTGGCTTATTTTAAAGAAATGAACTCGAAATTATTTGCACCAGACCTTTGAGATCACTGATTGTTAATGATGAATTTTAACATTAACTAAGTACGCTCACATGTGGCAAGCTGGAAAAAGAAACTTTGGGAGAGTGGAAAAATGACACACAAGAGAATTTACCCAAAACGGAGTTTTTCTTTAAGAAAGCATAAATATATATTTTTACCAAAAATAACAGAAATGTCTTTAATAAGTTTACTTTGCCTTGGCTTTCTGCCAGATCCAGTATAACAAAACACATTGTTAAATACATGATGGTCAATCTACCTGAAGATACCTAAATGCTAGGTAAATGTAGATTAGATACAAATCCAATCAAATCGGTTTGTAATCAGACACCAGCTGTCAAAATGGCTATAATTACATAAATGAAATTTAGACAAAACTACTGACTGACTTCAGGATTATTTCCCCAAGCCGCAAGCCTAGGGTTAGCCTAACCCTAACCCGACAAGCTGCCACCATTGGGCCCTTGGGCAAAGCCCCCAACCCACCCAGCAACAGGGGCACTGCTCATGGTTGACTCTGCGCTCTGACCTCAATCCCCAAGGATGTGATATGCGAAGAAAGAATTTCACTGTGCTGTAATGTATATGTGACAAATAAAGACTACTTAACTTAGTTAAGAGATAACAATGTGATGAGACTCATTTTAAAACAGACTTTGAGCTCCAGTGCTGAGACAGAGACTGGTGAAGAAGATGCTGAGCACCAGAGTGAGAATTTGAAATGTTTTTTTTCCCCTCAGAAGTTGATAAGGTTATAAATTTTGAGATGGGTTGAGGATATGCAGACTTGAAAATGCTAGTAGTTGACTTCTGAATGAGTTCTCTAGATTATATAGAGCAGAAAATGTCAAAATCTGACCACATGAAAAGGCTTTCCCCCATGTCACCACATACACTGGTTTTAAAGTCTGTGTCTTAATCATTTTATACCCATGTGGAATTCATTCAGATTAGGTAAATCCTAACTTAAGATGGAAATGCGTGGTAAATTGGGCTCACATCTCTGCCAGGCTCACCCACGTAAAAAACTATTAACATTAAGACACTAATAAAAACAATATGCGCCCCAAATGGTTGCTTTCAGTGGATTTAATGGACGTTTGGCAACACGCGGGCCATTCTGGACCAAATGAAATGTGGATTTTGAAAGTGCATGTCAGAGAAATTAGAATGATCTTCCACGCATGTGCACCTAAACTTTAAATTTATGTTCCTTAGGGCCTTTGAAGAGCGAGTTGTGTTGATCTACGGGCAGTCGTCTATATTCATCGGTCTGATTCTGAGTTATGAATACAAGCGCTCCGTTTCTTTTGGCAGGATTCTACCCGGTAAATCACACGGACTGTCTGAAGTCCTACCTGCATCACTGTTTTGACGGCATCACAGGCGAACTGGCACACGCTTTCTTCCCTCCTACCGGAGAGATCCACTTTGACGATGACGAGTACTGGATTCTGGGGAACATGCGCTTCAGCTGGAAGAAAGGCGAGTGATTTTTTTTCCATCAAGAACTCTTCCTTCATCACATACATCAATCTCAGCTCTCATTCTCGGGCTTTTGTTTAGACTGAATTCAACACCACAGTTTCACCAGAATTTAGCCCAGATTGCTTTTCTCGTAAATGTTACATTTCCAGCACAAGCAATTTACCCCCAAGTAGGAAAAGATTAAACATTCACTAAAAAAAAGCCACAGAGTGTGTGGCATAATTGCTGTTTTTCCACATCTTGGCTGTGTGGGATTAGGAAAGATGTCCTTGGAGTAGGAGTAACTGATGTAAATGTCACTGGAGGACAAGGGTGACTAAATATTAAAAAAATGTGTAATCTCAGCTCAGCAGTTAATATGCTCATGCTAAAGGAAAAATAAAACATCAAAGCAACCTGTAATGGATTTGAATCATTTGGGCATCAAGTTCAGAGCCTCGCTATTCAACAGACTTGGTCATACTGGGGTCAAACCAAATGTTACCACAAGCAAATCCATTCTTATTATCTAATTAGTTCAAAATGGGTCCAATCACACGGATGGATGAAAACAAAAGTTTTCTTAGACCATAATATTCTTTTAGGAAAAATGCTTAAATATCAAAACCCTTTGGTTTGTCCCTCTGGGGGAAGAAATTCCCAGCACCCTAGAAGACCAGAAGAAGAAAGTCGATCCCCTTTATTATGATCTATGGGGAAAAAAACCCTCACTAAGAGTGCAGTAGGAATCAAAGGTCTAGGTGTGTTATATTATTAAGCAGCTTGAAGTATGGAGGTGGAATACAGGGTACACAAACTCACCAGCCACTTTGCATACGGTTATCCAATCAGTCGATCATGTGGCAGTAGAACAATACATAAAATCATACAGATGGAGATCATGAGCTTCAGTTTATGTTCACAGCAAACAGCAGAATGATGGAAAATTTCAGTGACCGTGGCATGGCTGTTATGATGGGTAGTATTTGATAAACTGATCTAGAGTCTACACAGAATGCTCGGAAAAAGAAAAAGACATCCCAGTAAACAGAAACGCAAATAAGCACTCTTTACAGTATGATGAACTTTGAAGCTGATGGGCTACAAAAAAAAAAGACCAAACTGATTTCCACTTCTCATCCAAGAACAGGAATCTGAGGCTAGGGTCTTTTTCAAAATCTTCAGGTTTAATCCTGTGCCCTCAGCTATCTATATGACTTGAATGAAACCCGGTGTGATTTTACACACTTCCACATGATTGGCTAATTGAATAATCCAATAAATGTCCAAGTGTACACTGGAAAGACTGACCAGGAAGGCAATTCTGACCTGATTGTTGAGTGATTGTTCTTTGAACAGGGGTCTGGCTGACTGACCTGGTGCATGTAGCAGCTCACGAGATCGGTCACGCACTGGGTCTGATGCACTCGCAGAATCCGACGGCCATAATGCATCTCAACGCGACGCTGACCGGCCGCAAGCTCATAACGCAGGACGACGTCTGGGGACTCCAGCGATTGTACGGTGCGCAGATAGAACAGCTGGTTTCACTTAATACAGGAGCAGTGAGTCACCAAGACAGGGACTTGCAGGAAAAAGCATAGTGATTCAATGCTTAGTAATGACTTTGAAGAAGTGTCTTGGCATGGGATATTAATATTCTCAGAAATGTGCTTAAAACAAAAGGTAGTCAGCAAAGAGTTTACATAAAACCTAATCTACTTCTAAATTTCTTAAGCTTTTCTTACATGTCCTTGTTCTCTACCTTCCCCTTGCCCATCTTTCCCTCCCCTTTCTAATTCTTCTGTCTCTCCCTCCAGGATGTTTGGATAGATTATTTATCTGTCCCGCCTGGGCCAAGAAAGGCTACTGCGAAAGCAAAAGAAATCTCATGAAAAAGCACTGCCCTGAAAGCTGTGACTTCTGTTACAGTAAGAGAGTCTGAATTCTTCAGAAATTCGTCAGAAACTGATCATCTGTGAAACCCGGCATTGCCTTTAGTCAGTCACCTCTCAGTTACATTGATTGTGCCTTGACCAGAAGCAAAATATATTTGCAGGTGGATTTGAAAGGTTTGAACTGAAAAATTTTTTTGGGAATGCAGAAATCTGGATTTATTTTATTTTATTTTTTTTGCCAAACCAAATCAGAAGACCTTCAAATGTAAGGTATAGTACGTTTATCCCTACAAAAAAAAACCCAACAGCATTGCATATGCATGCTTTTGTTACTAAAGAAGTGATTTTACTCATCATTTAAAGATCTCAAAAGACAATTTGACATAAGACAACAAAAGTAGCCCTCATAAAGAAATAATGGTACTATGAATGTGAACATTGTTAAAACATCCAAATCTACATTTTTTATTTCCTTTGCTAATGCCTGCTTAGATTTCAGTAGCTGATGTAAAAGTCAGCAAGTCTACCTATTGGTAAATATTGCTTATTAGCAATGGATATTTAACTGCACATCCGGCAAATATCATAACTGCTATTTACAAGCTTGTGTTTAAAGTTCAATGCTTCCACCTCACTATGAGAAACGCACGTAAACGAACAGACCATCGCTTTCTAAAATTTCTAAACCTTTACTTTATTTCCAGGTCAACGAACCAAAATAGGAAAAGAGACCAGATTAAGTTGCTCACTCAGTGTCTGAAAGGACCCGCCCACCTCCACTGTGATTGGCTGGTACACTGCGCCACTCACACCACCTCAAATATACTCATCACTCGTCAGAAAGTCTGTTAGTTTAATAACATTTCTTATGATGAGGTGGAAACACTGTTCCTTTTAACCCAAGCATCTAAACAGCAGATATTATATGGAGCTCTGGAAAACAATACATATTTTTTCAATAATACACATTCAACATGATTGCTGAAAGTGACTGACTGCGTTTTTCTCTTCTGCTCAGCCATTACAACAACCTAACAAACTCCTACTTCTCTATTTCAAGCTGTTTTTTATAGAAACAGTGTTTTGGTGCTGGGATTAACTCGTAACTTCACAGCTGACTAGGACAAACAGGGAAAGTTGTACACGTCATGCTTTAATTGAGCCATAAGGAACGCTTCAAAGCCTCAAGTGATGCTTTCAGATCAATGGTTTCAATTAGATGATGTAATTCTGTATAATCCTTCTCGTATGAGGTCGCAGTAAAAAACCATCCTGATCTCAGTTGAAGTACGATCTTTTCATTCAGACAGACAGCATTAAATATGGCTAGTGCTCCCAAATACCCGCCCTCTTTTTTTGTATTTTTAATGGATAGCCCCTACTGGTTTAAAAGACAAGGTTTTCCTGTTTTTTTTCCCCCCCCTTCTTCCTTTAAGCCCTTTAGCAGACTAATACATGACATTTTGAAGGCAGAGAGAAAGACATTTTCTGAGGACCATAATCCATTCATTTTATGATGGGGGAAGCAAGATCTCATGGCGCTGGCTGTGAAATACAGTAGAGTAGATAATTTTTTTACTTTCTGAGACAGATCTATCTGCTAAAACACTACACTAGGGAAAAATGTCTCATTGTCAAGCCAGACTGATGCGAAAAGCTGAAATTTAGTTTGCTTGGAAGAAAAGGCAGTTCCTAGTCTGGTTCTCATTGTAGTCAGGGTGAAATTTGGTCTTTCGGGGAACATGTTTTGCATGATTACAAGCCACTGAAATCCCAGCATGTGGCTTGTGGGCTTCAGACGCACAATGATCAACACTGCGTGGAGCAGGACCAAAACATCTGCGGTTACGACAAGTAATAAGGTGGTGAAGTTTCCAGATATTTCCACGTCCAACAACGTGCATGTCATGATCATTCATATGCAGAAATCGGGGTAAACATTACTTAACAATGTCTGTGGTCGCACTTTTTTGGAGATCAGTTTGGCTTTAAACCTTGAGAAACCTGGTCAGGCTTCCAGGACATGAAGATGAAGTCCAGAAAGCGTTTTTAAAATACACACGTTGCAGACGTTACAATATCGCATGTCAATGCTTAGTATCGAGATTGAGATTGTCATTATGCCCGAACAGCGTTCCCTTTTCCTACCGTCGCGCCGACTCCAAAGCCACCACGGACCAAACACAAGCTGGTTGCTGAGGGAAGGAAACTTACCTTCCGCTGTGGAAAGAAAATTGCTGCAAAGCAAGGAAAAGTGGAGTGAGTGTAATAAATTTTTTTTTTGGCTTCATTTGTAACCCAATCAATCAATGCACTAATGAACTGATCTCAATTTAGATCACCAATAATTCATCATCCACTAACCTTCACCACTCTGCTCTCTGTAGCTGGTATAAAGACGGCGAACTGCTGGAGTTCTCGCACCCTGGCTACATCACCCTGAAGGATGATCACATTAGTATTGTGGCTAACGCTATCAACGAGGGGACGTACACCTGCATCGTGAGGAAGAAAAATAAGGTCTTGACAACCTATTCCTGGAAGCTGAGGGTGCGCTTCTGAGAAGGTCAAGCATCTACAAATACAATAATACTGACGGAAACCACACACTGGTTTTGTCCCAGATGAGTGCTCCATTCTCTCTGGCACTGTGTTATCCTCAGCTTTTTAAAATAAATAAATAAATAAATAAAAATAAAAGTCTGTGATCAAGTGCTGTATATGGAGGAAAAGGAGGACAAATAAGATGCAACCAAAGGCTTACGTTCACCCCGGCACCATGGAACCTCAGTTACTCGGGCACATATTCCTCTAGATTCATACATAAAGCTATCGATATTTTGATGTCAGGGTTTTTCTGTCTTTTTTTTTTTTTTTTTTTAAATGTAAATTTGTTTCCTTAGGTGCTAAATAAAAAATTTATTCTGTAAGAGGTGTGGCCTTTTCTCTATATTTGTGGACCATTTAAGGAAACCAGCTTTCTTGTATTGAATAAACTGCTTGATGCATCAGTTCTATGTAATAAGACAAGAAAAAGGTAGGAAAATATAAAGCCCTTTACACACACACACACACACACACACACACACACATACCTGCTCCCTCTTTAAATGGAACCCGAGGTATTGGATTCGTATTTTTGTGGAATTTGCTAACTTAAACGTCATGGTTTCATGGTATTTGTGGTACTAATCAACCATTTAAACACACAGGCTAGTGGTGAAAATGTAAGGAAGGTCGTATGTACATCATTTTTACTTCAGAGAGAGATTTATAACAAACGGTTTGTCAATATGAAGACAATCTAGTGTCTATAAGGTACGTGAAAAAGACGACAGAAATGCATTTTAATCAGACCTTTTAGTATGCTAGCTGTCAGAAAATACGACATAACTAACCATGAAACCATGACAGCCCTAATTTGCATACTGATTAGTTTATCTTATAAAAAAAAAAAACCCACGTCACACGTATGAACTCAGATCTTTACAGTTTTCAGACCTTCGCAGTGTCTCACGAACATTTTCACCCGCTGTACACTTTATAAAACCTAGTGCACTTTAACACTTTCTACCAAAGCCAACTGCTTTAGGAAAAGACCATGCGAAAAGAGATTTACCGGTAATTGTACTTCAAATGTCTACCAGCTGTTAGAAATTTCAAACATTTCATTAGTGACTTGTGACTACTGAAGAAATGAAAACGCAGGCAAGACCACAGCCGTCATCCAAGTGAGTCAGGGCTACTACCATGAAACACGATGCTATATAATACCTGGGAATTGAAAGCACTTTATTTCTCATTCCGCTTTATAAACTCCCAAATCATTAAGTGTCCATGACTAAAGTGGAGAATATCGGCTTCAACGGAAAGTCACTCTGGCTTCTTCGCTAATAAAAAATGAAGGAGGCGGACTTGATTGTGCCGAGTGTGTGCAGTGCAAAGGATGACATCATTTTTGGACATCTGGTGCTGGAGCTGCTTTCAAGGCTGCCCTGACTGTTTTCCCCACTTTTTTGTCATTTCTGTTTTAAACGTCAGTTTCATAACGGTCCTTAACTGTTGCTTTAAGGTAAAACAAAAACAAGTGCCTTTTGAAATGTGATAAAGTCGTAAAAGTGTATAAATAGACTTGGAAATAGTTTATTTCTTACAACACAATATCACCTGCGTCAATGACCGGCGGTTTTGGCAAACTGCATCATTACACAACTCCAGTTATGAATCCAGTATGTGTAGGCTGGAATGCAGTTTTAAAATTGAACAGTCCTTTGTCTGTCGCGTAAAAAAAACATGCGAAAATCAAAATCCGTAATGATCCTGCTTGGTGGAATAGAGTGGAAGCTGAAACTCAACTACAAACGGGACAAACAGCAGTAAATGACTGAAAAAATTGAGCAAGAGAAAGAAAAAAAAATTCAATTACATCAGAAGCCAGAACCCCAATTTGGGATTAAGTGTGACGGAGGAGCAGTTCATCGCCTCTAACTGCCAGGAGTAGATGAACAGATAGAACTTGAAGGTCTCTGTCTTCGGACTGTTTTTAACAGTTTGCGTGAAGGAGCCTCTGAGGAAAAATTGGGTCAGCTTTCAGGGAGTCTCTTTCAAACCGAGTCCTGGCATTAGTGCCACAAAGAGCATTAAAATCCCAAGCCTCTGGCCTTTTACCTCAGAACTTCAGACTGAATCCTGGGCCTGACTTGGACAGTCCTTGGTTGGCTGTCGTCAAGTGGAAGCCAGTGTCTTTCAGATCGTCATCACCCTAAAAAAAAAAAAAACAAGACAAATAAAAGAGGTGAGAAATGTGAGCATGAAAATGTGGTCCAGAAGAGTCATTAAATTTGGTTGTTTTGGCTTCAGCAGAGTTTAATTTCATGGAGGGATGCATTAGGACTACTGTCAAGTGTATAAAAGATATAAGTGTATAAAAGATATCTTGAGTTCCACATTAAGCCTTCCAGGCACAACACTGGCAGTATAACAGTGGTGTCTCCTACCAGCTGGCTGTAGCCCAGGCCTCCCTCTGGGGGTCGGGGGCTTGTTCCTCTTTTCACCCGCTGCTGTTCGCTCTTCGCCGGCCAAGTTGGGAACATGGAGGGCTCGATGGGGAGTGGCGATTCCCGAAAATACTCGTGCTTCAAAGCCTCGTCTGCACTGATCCTCTTGGCTGGGCAGTAGGTAAGGAATCTAACAGTGAGAGATGGTAGATTTGATTTACACATCAGACAAAATGGCTTGCATGCTAGCCCGAGCTTGTATTTTCCTTGAGCTTCTCTTAAATTTTAGCCACGAATCCATCAACTGCATTGTAAAACAGCTGACTTAAAACACCATGCAAAAATATTTGGGTTTTGTGGATTACTCAGCTTTGTGTAATCTGGCAGCCCCGCTCTACTTTGTCTGCAGCTGTCTTATCCCTACTGCTTTTAACTCCTCGCATGAACAATAATTCTACTGTAAAAATCCGAATCAATCCAAATCCACAATGGTCTGGCAGGAGTCTGCCGTGAAGTGCAAGAAATGTGCAATGATAGCAGAGGGGTGACGCTCAGCACTGAGTGGACTGTGTAAAGGATTACTCAACAGCTACATATGGCCCAGTGCGCTGCACGCTGATCTTGATTCCGCTAGTACCTTCTGTGAATCCAACATGAGCCATCACAACTGTTTATGTGATGGATGCTTGTTTAACTAAAAAGTACATTTTCCCTCTGCTTGTGGATAAACATTCCTTGTTTTGTCAGCCTGTTTCGCTCTATGTGTCTCATCTCTCCAATAAACAGTCCATCACATGTGAATGTGAATTTCTTAAGTGAATATGGCAGAAAGATTTACTCAAAGCTACACACTAACATGGTGGTGGTGGGGGGGGTTAGAGATTAGCCAGAAATATGTTTTAACACAAATATGTTTAATCATCCTGAAACAATACAGACATCCCTGGCTTTGAGACAAAACTTCTCTCAGATTTTAGATATTATGGACAGTATAGCCGTGCTCCCCTGTCAATCACAGTGACACTAACCAATCACAGGCATCTGTGAGCTTATGTATGAGGAAGAGGGCAGATTTTCGTGGGTTTCACATTTGCAAAGGTTCACATGTCTGGAAGGAAGCACAAATGAACCTGTCTGGTTGGTAGCTTGTTTGCAGTGAGGGAAAGCTGGATAGAATGGTGAATAGGTAGGTGACCAAATTGGGGAAGGAAAATGCTGCAAAACTACAACAGCAGTGCAAACACCAAGTCTGTTTGAAAAAGAAAACAAAAAGACTTCAAAATAAACAGTAGTCCACCCTGTTCTAAAAGCCTGTCTTGTTTATTTGTGATGTCATTTGTATACTGTTGCACGCCTAAGAGCTTATGAAAAGCTAGCCATAAATCCAAGCAAGAGGGAAAAGAAGTAAATAGGTCTTTTCCTGACATCATCAGGGTTGCAGACTAGCATGTGTAATCTGGCTGCTCTTGCTGTCTGCCCTGTGTCTAGCATGTCAAACAGATTCCTGACAGACGCAAGCCCCTGCTGCTCCAGACAGACCCAACTCAAAGACACGGGCGTCTCCTCACACCAAACACGCGGTGCACGTGTGTACAGAACACACACGTGCCCAAGTGTGAAATTTACAAATAACCTGACTAAAATATTTAGGTCACACAGTTACAGAGCCTCAAGAAAAATATCACATTTTTGGGGAGTCTGCCATGTTGGCTTAGCATGGAAATTAAATAACACACTTGATTTTTGGTGTGTTGTTATAGGAAAATGATCAACAGCTGGGTGTTGTGGTTAGAAATGATGATCAAAATCTCTGATATAAACTTGTGATTTGAATTACGGCTGCCACTATTGTACACCTAGGAACCTATAGCACCCTTTTGACCAATCAGATTTGAGAATTTAACAGTGCTGTGGTATAACATACCATACTGTGTTGATATTATAGTGCATCGAAATGCTTACCCGCTACCTTTATTACTGGGAACATAATACGTAGCAGTAGACTTTTTTTTGTATTTATTTATGCACTGTTTTTACCCTCTACAACAATTCCTTATACATATTTCGCTCGGTGAAAAATTTCGATTCCTATTTTCCTGTCCATTTGGACTGTAAAACATATGCTCCTCAGACAAAAACAAAATCACAAACTCCATTTGATTAAAAGTACCTACCTTCGTATAAAAACCTAATGCTCTGAGACTGTGTGCATGGGTTTGTGTCTCTCTCAAAGCAACCTGAAAATCCAAAACGTACTTGTTCATGAGGTCAAAGCCTTGGTCTGAGAGCAGAGCTCCGAAGCGCTTGCGCAGGTTGTTATAGGGATATTCTGTAAAAGTCATCTTCTTCACCGCAGGCAGCTCGTTGTATCCTGGCCAAATCTTCTCGCTGGGAGAGCCGAGGTCCTACAACACAGGAAAAACCAACTGCACACACGTTCTCGCTTATAACACAAACAGTTTTAAGAGGATTTGGGGGATTTTGCACAACTTTAAAAAAAAAAATAAATAAATAAATAAATTAAGGGTGTGTTTGAATGCTTTTCCCCTTTAATTTTTCCCAAAACACTTCAATTTTCCTAATAAAGTCTAAAAACCAGAGTTTCCTTTCAAAGTACAAGATTTTCTGAGATAAGCATAAATAGAAAAGTTCACCTTAAATATTTTGTTGATCTGGTCAATTTCTGACTTGCCCGGGAAGAGTGGTTTTTGGGTCAGTAGCTCACCAAATATGCAGCCCACTGACCACATGTCCACAGCTGTGGAGTATTCCTGTCGTGAAAAATACCATCAATCGGTTTACACGGCCTAAGTAAAGTTGCATTAGCATATTCTTTCGAAAACCTGCAATTTGGCATTTGATTTTAGAATAAATGTAAAGGCTAGGCACAGCTTTTACAGTTTAAAATGTATTTATTACTGACCTTCGCCCCCAAAAGAAGCTCTGGGCCACGGTACCACAGTGTGACCACCACAGGTGTGTAAGGCTTCAATGGGGATCCATACTCTCGTGCCAGTCCAAAATCGCCAATCTACACAAGACAGAAACCACACACGTCAACTCGAGAACATTATTCCTGACAGGACGACAGTCCAAAGTCAAACAGCTTTGATGGAAAGGGAAGACTATTGGAAATAACAGCTATTCCACTGTGTACTTAACCAGCAGATGAAAAATATCATTTTACATTCTTATTAGAGAATGAAGAGATTTGTATCTCTGTTTAACCATTAAACATTAATTATTTTATGAGATCTTAAAATGTAAATAGAAACCAGTTTCCGCTATAAAACAAGGAAAATTTTAGGCGCCAAGAAAAAGGCGGACATATTGCCAAAGACATGTGGCACCTTTAAAATGCCCTTGTGGCTCAGCAACAGGTTGGAGGTCTTAAGATCACGATGTAGGATCCAGTTGTCATGGAGATGGCGAACTCCTCTTAGTAGCTGAATCATCAGTGTCTTCACTTCACCTATATAGATAGACAGAGAGAGAGAGAGACGAATGGAAGTCTTGTATTTGTATGTTACTTTTTAAATGACATATAACCCCTTCCCTCAAACCCCACATTTTTACAGAGGTGGTAACTAACCTGGTAGGAAGGGCTGTTTCATAGTTTCCATAAGACTCTTTAGGTCATGTTCTACGTAATTCATCACTATGTAGATCTTATCCATATTACTGCCCACAACAATCTCCTGCAAGAAACACGAAATATTAGTTATGAAGAAACCTTACAAATATTAACTTATCTAAGTGAGGTCAGGAAAAAGCATCTGAACAGCTCTAGGTCTAAATAGCTCACCCTGACAGTGACGATGTTGGGATGTTGGGCTTTCAGGATAGTGTTGATCTCTCGGAGAGAGGTGATTGGAAATCCCTCTTTCTCTTTCTCCATCTTCAGCCTTTTAAGAGCTACGATCTCATCAGTTTTCTTGTCCTTGGCTCTGTATACCACCCCATATGTGCCTTCCTCTATACGGTTCAGACACTGGAATTCCTCCACGCTACGGCAGCCCTTAAAACAAAGCAGAAATGCAGGAATCATGTGCATGTTGCAACGTTCTGTAGGATGGTGAGTGTTTCAAATACAACATTTCTCAACGTGCTTCAATTGGATACATACAAAATAAACATACAGAATCTGTATGCACGGATAAAAACAAAATGGCAGAGGAAGCTCAGTGGTTAAGCTGCTGGACTACTGATCGGAAGGTCGCGAGTTTAAAACCCAGATCTGCCAAGTTGCCCCTGCTGGGCCTTTGAGCAAGGCCAATTTAAACATAATCACATTTTAACAGCGCTGATTTTATGGTAATATCCAGCACCTAATATAAGACATGATTGATGGAGTTGTGGGCATTTCACGGAAACCTAAAAACCCAACCAAACATACTGATTTTTAAACTCCACATGTTTCCTGTTTTCAAACTTTAAGGCTAAATGTTCACTGCATGAAGTATACCTCTGCTCCTTTCACCAGTGCCATGTCACTTGAGGAGCGTGTATGTCTGCAATACAAAGCATGAATGAACCTGGCAGTTGTTCTATCAGTGTTTACTGAAGGTTACTCTCATAAAATGAGGTCTAAAAACGTGAAGTATGTTAGACATATCAAGTCGTATTGACTTGATATGTCTAACATACACGTATTGAATTATTGACTACTGAGTACTAGCAGTAGCATCTAAGGACACTCTGTAAGTACTCATCCCCATAAAAAACTAAAAGTTAGACAATAAAAAAAAAACAGGCACCATCAAAAAAAAAGGCAGTTGTGGCAGTTATTAATATTTCATCTACATCATCGAGACAGAACTATATGTAGGTAGGTACAGCCATTCATGGATGCATACAGTGCACCAGATTTAATTACGCAATGAAAAGAAATTTTCAATGAGATTTGTTTGCCTCATAATTGTTCAAAAATCCCTTTCTTTAGAGTCGTCGGTGATGGCCCTACTGCATACCTGTAACGCAGGCAGATATTTGGGCAGCTCTTTTTTCAGCTCGACAGGTGAGACTGGTGGTGAATCTGGGACGTAATTTTCCTCTGGTGTGGCTGATTGAGAATGAGACTGAGGGGTCACGTCTCCCGCGTCTATTTCCTCACCCTCGTCGTCCTCGACACTCTCCTCTGAATCATGATCGAACCGTGACTCTGGTACTGTGGAGAAACGCTTGTGTTAACAGGAAAACCTTATAAGAAGCAATCAGTATTTTTCCTGTAGCTCACTAGGATCCAGCACCATGAAGCATAAAACAGAGAGAGTCCTTTAGAACAACTAAATTAACTGAGTCGGATTTTTTCTTCTTAAGAAAGCATAACACGCACGTCAGGTTAACTGCCTTTTAGCTTGCTACAAATATAAACAGTCATGTAAAGAACTAAGTACACCTTATGAAAAGTTTTTCCAACATATTTGGACATACAGATATCTGCTCTTTGTTTAAACACTACTGATAAATAAAAGTCAACAAGTGAACAGTCCAGTCATCATTTATACAACTGAAATAAACAGACATGCAAGTATATGTGGAAAAAGTTAGCAAACCTCCTACATATGCCACTACTTCACATGAAATCAGAAGCACACGAGCTGGTGCTAATGATTAGAACCCTATAACAGAATATCTTGGAGGAACCCATTTTATTTAAACCTCAGATATGTGGTCTCGTTATTCTCTTTGTTATTGCGGTGTACAGCGTCATTATGTCCAGATCAAAAGCGCTCTCTGGGGCTTTTAGAAATAAGGTTGTACGTGCCTGTGAGTCTGGGAAGGGATTTAAAAAGGTTTCCAAAATCAATCATTCTGCTGTCCGGAATAGATTACCTACAAGTGAAGATGATTTAAAACCACTGCCAAGATGTCCAGGCCAAACCATCCCAGCCTATGGTTCGATGCTAAAAGAAGTCTCTAAAACCCCCAGAATTTCATGACAGAATCTACAGGTAGCTGCTTACCACTGCTGAAAAGTGCAGAAACCTGCACAAATTTGGTCTACATGGGAAGTATGCCAGGAAGAAGCTTCTCAGGCCAAGACTTAAGTTCGCTAAAGAATATCTAGGCAAGCCCCAGGAATTTGGCAAGACAGCATTTGATCAAAACAGCGTTATACAAACTGACAAGACGGGTAGGGGAAATGTTGTGATTTGGGGCCCAGACGACTTGCAATCACAAAACTGACGACAAGCTCTATTTAAAACCAAAATGCGCTTGAGGAGATGAGTCAAAAAAGGTGAAGCCGAATTGATGTCCCAACAGGATACTGATCCCAAACTTACAAGGAAATCCACCGAGCAGAGGCTTAAAAGGAAGAAATGGAGGGTTATGGATTGACCTAGTCAAAGCCCAGCTCAGACTTTGAAGGAATTCTGCATGGAGGAGTGGGCATATTCCCCCAGTAGATGTCAGAGACTGGTAGGTAGTTTTAGCTCATGCCTACATAAAGCTGCTTGGGCCAAATGGAACAGCTACTGAAGGCAAGGGCGTATTTACTTTTTTAATAGAGAAAATGGGTCTATTGTTTTTGTATTCAAGTAGCTAATCTTTATCTGGACAAACTGTTTTTCATAGTTTATCATATTCCCTCTAGTCGTCTAATATTTCCATCTTTCTCTTTACATAAATCTTGCATATTTGTAACTGGCTTTGCTTACATTTTTGGTGTGATACATTCATTATTCTTCAGCAGCACTAACCTATCGCTGCTTTTCAGGAAAAACAAAAAAAAACCTACAGCAAATCTACTGGCCTGCACAGCAGCCAGGACTTTATGAAAAAAAGAAAAGCCCATAAAATAAAAGACCGAAATGAGTCATCTAGTGTCTGGGTTTATAGGCCCACCCTCACCAGTAGGTATGTGATTGCCATTCTCTCTTTCGTCTTCCTCTTCTTCGGATTGCTCCTCTTCACTCACGTCTTCTACAGATAAACATAAAAGAAACGAGTCAATGATATTAAAAAGATATGGAGTGACCATTTCCAGCATCTGAATTAGAAAGCCAGTATTGTGAATTAGTGCTGCCAGAAGTGACTGGAAAAGACCATAAAACTGACCTGATATGTTTGTCTGCAAAGAACTTCAGTACGGTTTAGAAGAATGTAATTGGGAGCATTCAGGTCTAAAGCTGACCTGAAGATCGGTACTGACCTGCACTCTGATCAGATCCTTCAGAGTCTGATCCTGACTCTCCCTCTTCATTTTCTTCACTCTGGCTGCTGGACTCTTCTTCTTCGTCGTCGTCCTCCTCTTCTTCCTCCGAACCAGAAGCTGAGCCTTTAATTGCAAAAAAGACCATAATAAACTGGTAACCATCTTCATATATGTGAAAACAAATCAATATTTGATGGCAGGATTTAGTTTCTTGGGTGTGTGCATGCATGCGCTTACCAATTGAAGACTCTGCTGTACTTGTCTTTCGCTCACTGTCACTGATATCCTGAAGATCAGCCAGTAAATCCTCTTGCTTCTCTTCTTTCACTGAGGACAAAAACAATAATGCTTGTGCAATCAAAAAAACAACAACAATAGCATGGATGTCTGTTATATAACGGCCAAGATTAGGAATGCTTATCACGTTCGCAGCAATCTCCTGAAAACAGTGAAAGAAATCGGGTGATCTAATGGCCTCCAAGCAGCAGACCGCACAACATACTCCGCCAGTGAGAGAACTTTAATGGCTAGCACACGCCACTAAAAGTGTCTTATTACCACACAAGCTGAGCTAGAATGGTCCATTAAGACTAGGAGGAAAAACTCTGGCCGAAATTCATTTTACAGGGTGGAAATAACCTTATACGCACTTATTAATAGCTACCATAACAGTTGCAAAAGTGGCAGACTACTAGCCTTTAAGCCAGTGACTAGACTAATAAAATAGCAGTAAAATATTTGTGTGATATCAAGTATGAATTTTCAGGCCTCAAAAACTACATAAGGTCAATATTATAAATATACAAGATAAAGTGAAATGAGAAAAAAAAATTGAATTCAGAGCAAAACCACTGGGCAGTTCATCTGGATATTTTGTTATAAAAAATAATTATATTAATATTAATATAATAGTGTTGTGAGCTACATAAAGATGCTGGACCCTCTCTGTCTGGTCTGGAAATTGGTCCAAGTCTACAGTTCCCAAACCCCATTACGAAACCTACAGTGTCTGATATAAATACATATCATATTGTTGAAGGTCCATATGGAGACAGCAGACACTTAGGAACTGCAATTATCTAAAAGAAGCAAAAAGTAGACTAACGCGGTTATAGTGGATTTTTAAAAAAAGTTACGGGAGTTATGAAATCCCCATATGGTGTGGTTCATGTCTTAGACTCTGTCTGGCCAGGATAGCTTGGTGGATAAGGATCTAAGCCACATAATTACTTTAGGATGTAACAGGCGTGCACCTGCAAAAAAACAAACCCAAATATACATTGCTGGGCCCTTGACAAACATCTGGAGCAGCTTTGAGCTTGAACCTGTGCTCTGACTAGATGCTATGTAACAGGTGCTTCAAGCATGTATTAATATTCTGTTTCCACAATGTGTGGAAAGTACATCATGGATACAAGGCAGGATTAATAAATGATCAAAAGACATACAACACCTTGCATAATTAGTGTTAGAAAGCAAATGATGACCATTTCAGTTTCATGTTTAAAAAGGGGAAGGAATTTTGCACAACCACAAGTCCAGAGAGCTAGAGGATGTCATTTACCAAAAGCCAGTGATTGAGAAAATATGGAATTGGTCAGAGAAGCAGCCAGGTGGTGAAGAGTAACTGTGAAGGACAACCACTGCCCAGACACGAAAACAAGAACGCAGAAATGTGGTTATGGTTGAAGTCAAGATGGATGGAACTAGGGCAAATACAGGGCAATTCTAGAAAATAAAAAAAATCCTGTTCCAGTCTGAAGGAGACTTGAGACTGGCGCGAAGGTTCACCTTCCAACCCAAAACATGCTGCCAAAGCTTTGCTGAAATGGTTTAAAACCAAGAACCTGAATGTGCTCTGTCAAAGCCCAGATAGCGATCTGACTGAGAATATGTGGCAAGGCTTGAAAATTGCTGTTCAACAGTCTCCAACCAGTCTGACAGACCTTAAGTTTGCCAAGAAGAACGGGCAAAAAATATTAGGATCCAGATCTGTAAAGTTGATAGAGACATATCCCAGATGGCTTGCAGCTGTAATTGCAGGCAAAGTTGGGTCTAACAAGTATTGACCCAGAGTGGGGTGAACACTTTTCAATTGTACTGTAACACCAAAAAATGTGAAAAGTTTAAAGGGGTAAACATGGATGGACAATGGAAACTTAAAGTGTGTGTGTGTGTGTCTATGCACGAGAAGGACATCATGATAATACAAAGGGAAAAAAGTTCCACCACAATAAACGACCAATAACGAATCTACACTAATTCCACAAGTCTGCTTTATTTTACGGTAAAAGCTTATGTTAATAGTAAATACCTACAGGCACGATATATGCGGTGGAATTAAATACAATCATATAATTGAATTAATTATTTGACTAACTATATTAGAACACTGAGTACACTTAATCGCTCCAAATACTTTAAAACCCACACACGACAGAGCTGGATTTATTTTTAAGCCTGTGACTGGCTCAAAAAGCAAATTTCCCTTTGGGGAAAAGAGTGTTTATGTTAATATGTCAAAGAATTAGAAGGATTACAAAATGGGTAAGTATTTATTGATTTTGTATGTATGTGTGATGTGATACTGCACCTTATTGCCCCAGAGAATATTACCGACATGTTTTCAGGCTGCCTGGAATCAATGGCTCAGATCACTGATTGCTTGGGATCAACATATTGACGAAAACACTACATAATAATTGCTAACAGACAAAACATCATAGCTATAGCCAAAAGCGTCCAACAAATTTGACCAATAAAATATGGGGGGACCCTTTATGCTTGTGTCTCACCTAATCCAACCTTATAATTCATAATTGACAGTCCTTGATGATACCTCAGTTTTCTTGGGAGAGGACATGGTGAAACAGTGGTCCATTAGTACAAGTATGACTGACCTGGTCGCCGCTGTTCACTGCTCTCCGGTCTTTGCTCTCTCTGTAGACGAACGGGACTCCGGCTACGGCTGCGGTGCCTAGACTTGGCTTTGTCTCCATAATCCTCCAGGGCGCTGCCTCGGTGGTGGGAAGGAGGACCTGCACAAACATGAAGCGTTTACAGATTCCTCTAAGATTACTCGAGCAGTTAGTGCATCCTGAATTACTTGCCACTCACAGAGTACAGCTATCATAGAAAGTAATTACACATGGGCCTTCATATTCATGCTAGGAGTTTAAAAGAACAATCCTGTGCTTGCGAATGTGCCAATTCAAACAGTTTTCTTAAAAATAAGGCACAAAATAGCCACAAAAGGCGTAGCAACATCAAACATTTTTAGCTGCTGTTTTGTGTACAGGTTAATATAAATGTTATTATTTTACAGTTTAACAGTGACACCAACAGGACAAAAAAAAAAAAAAAAATTCCATTGTGTTGTCATAAATATCAGTGATATAGATAGACGACTACCTTCTCGCCGTGCCTCTCGCTCCTTGCGCCTCTCCTCAGCCCTCCTTTCCCTCTCTTTCTGCTCGCGCTGCTCTCTTTGCTCTTTTTGTTGCTGTTCACGCACCTTCCTCTCCCTCTCACGCTGGCGTTCCAGCTGCTCCAGACGGTCCCTGTGGACGACACAGGAAGAACTACTTGACGGGATGCAATCCATTAGCACCGATACATCCAAGTGTACAGCATTATTAACAACCAAACAACTCCCTAAGGCTCTTCAGCCAATCAAGCAATCACAAACCCAGTAGCTCAGCAATCAAAGTCAATAAATGTAATCTAATCCATTCAAATGTTCACACAAAACTGATTCAAAAAGACCCATAACCCTGACCAAAAAAAATATTATCAGCAGCATGAAAATGTGAGCAGTGGTGGGAGGTTCAAGACGCTACACATACAGCAAAAATAAGGAAAACAAAACAAAAAAAAGCTGTATAAGCACACTTGAATAAAGATTCAGCAACTCGTGCTGTTATTTCTCACTCAAGTGCTCGTTCGTTTTTTATTTGTAGACTAAAAGTGTACTGATGTACCAATATAACAAATGACTGACCATCAGACAGACGATCATGTAAAGATAATGAATTAATCTAGGTTTTTGTTCCACATACACAGAACAGGCATAACATTATGACCACCTGCCTAATATTGTGTTGGTTCCCTTTTTGCTGTCAAAACAGCCCTGACCCATCATGCATTGTGTATTCAGCATTAGCATTAACTTCTTCAGCAATTTGAGCAACAGTAGCTCGCCTGTTGGATCAGATCACACGGGCCAGCCTTTGCTCCCCCTGGGCCACCCATGACCCTGTTTCCAGTTCACCACTGTTCCTTCCTTGGACCACTTTTGATAGATACTGACCACTGCAGACCGGGAACACCCCACAAGAGCTGCAGTTTTGGAGATGCTCTGATCCGGTCGTCTAGCCATCACAACGTGGTCCTTGTCAAACTCTCTCAAATCCTTACACTTGCCCATTTTTCCTGCTTCTAACACATCAACTTTGAGGACAAAATGTTCACTTGCTGCCTAATATATCCCACCCACTAACAGGTGCCATGATGAGGAGATCATCAGTGTTATACACTTCACTGCTCATAATGTTATGCCTGATCAGTGTAAACTGCAACCCTTAACACTAGCTTTATACCACTATGTTAATGTCGCTGGGTCGACATTCAAAACAAATAGAGAAAAAGGACAACTTTTGTGCGTTTGTGTGTGTAATCACCTCTCCCTGCGAGAGTGAGCCCTGGCCTGATCCCGCCGCTTCTGTCGTTCATAGTCCCTGCGAACTTTGTTGTCCTCCTGCCACTGTCGCTTCCTCCTTTCGTTCTCCCGTTCCTTTTCTTTGTCCTTGACACGGGTGTGCTTTCCTACTTATGAACAACAAATTGCAAATTCACAAAATGAGCCGGTCTGAGAATTAGCACATAGTAATCACAGCAACAGTGGCTACCTCCTTCTGTAGAGTGGCTCCTGCGTCTCCTCTTATCCTTCCGCTTCTCTTCTTTCCTGTGGTATGACTTGTCTTTTCTGGACATCTGCTGAGGAGGTTTTATGGCTAGCGAGTCATCTTCCTCTCCTCTACAATAAATTGGAAAGAGCAGTTAAAATTAGTTTTCTGACAATATAAGTCAAGTTACAATCAATTTCTATTGGATGCTAAAATTGACTCTTTATAACAATTCTTTATGACAGCATCTAATACCTGCAAATACATTATTATTATTATTATTATTATTATTATAAAACGTGAGATACAGATGAGACAAATATACTATAATTAGGAAAGGGGGATATGTGGAGTACCTGTCTTCTGTTGAGTCTTCCCTTATGTATGGAGAGTTGCGTATTGTTATTTCCATCCTGTGGTCCCGTAATTCTCCTTCTTCTGGAGTGTCACGTTTGGATTCCCGATCATCCGTCTGCCCAAAGAGGAAAAAGATTGCAATTTTTAGAGCCCTCTGGTGCCTAATAGGATCAGCTGCACAAGTCGACTAAGACTTGAGATAACTGCAATTTCTGAATTAACTGAGAGAAATGACTTAAGATTACAGAGCCTTGAAAAAGTTGAGACAAATGACTTGAGACAACCGACTTCTGAGACAAGTCAGACTTCTGAGACATGAAGTAAGCAAGATAACTGGGACCACAAAGATCAGAGACAAATGACTTGAAATAACCAAGACACTTTAGTTAAATGAGAATGAGATAACTGAGACCCGAGATATCTGCGACTTGATATAATTGAGCAGTAAGATTACAGAGACTGAACATAATTGAGACTTAACATAACCAAAATTAACTGAGACTTGAGGTAATGGAGAAACCTGAGACTTGACATGACTGAGATGTGACATGGATGACTGAGACATGAGGCAACTGACTTCACATAACACAGACCTGAGATAAACGAGACAATATAAATGACAATGTATTTTATAATCAATAAGCCATAACTAAAGCACAAAACTCAGCCTACGTTTTTCAAGCGCTTGGGTTCGGTCTTCTCTTCAAGCTCTCGTCTGCGTTTTTTCTCTTGCAAAATTTCATCGAGTGTTTTAACCTTCCAGGTGTCTTTTTCGTCCCCCATCAGCTCCAAGTCACGACCAGCTGCAAGAAAAGACCAATAAACCAGTGATACATGGAAACGTGTTTTGTGTCACTTGACAGTGCAGAGAAACTGATTATATTTCTATATTTTCCTGCTGTTTTCTCTGGCTTACAGGTTTGTAAGTACACTATATTGCCAAAAGTTTTGGGACACCCCTCCAGATCATTGAATTCAGGTGTTGTTTTTCAGGGGTTGGGCTCGGCCCCTTAGTTCCAGTGAAAGGAACTCTTAATGCTTCAGCATACCAAGACATTTTGGACAATTTCATGCTCCCAACTTTGTGGGAACAGTTTGGGGACGACCCCTTCCTGTTCTAACATGACTGCACACCAGTGCACAAAGCAAGGTCCATAAAGACATGGATGAGGGAGTTTGGTTTGGAGGAACTTGACTGGCCTGCACTGAGTCCTGACCTTAACCTATCCTAGAACACCTTTGGGATGAATTAGAGCGGAGACTGTGAGTCAGGACTTCTAGTCCAACATCAGTGTCTGACCTCACAAATACACTTCTAGAGAAATGGTCAAAAATTCCCATAAACACACTCCTAAACCTTGTGGAAAGCCTTCCCTGAAGAGTTGAAACTGTTATAGCTGCAAAGGGCGGGCCAACTCCATATTACATTCATCTGCATGTAAAGGCAGATGTCCCAAAACTTTTGGCAATATAGTGTGTGCGCTTCAGTCTTGCAGGTGCCTCAGCACTTACAGCTCGAGAGTTCAGTACTTAATATTGTCCTCAGAAGCATAACATTGTAGTAGGTTTGTTCTGTAACCGCTCACAGCAGAGGGTTTGTGACAGAATGAGGGCCATGGCGAATTAACACAGTTGTGGTGGGAATTGAAGCCAAGAATTTTATATGAGACAAAACATAAAATCAGATTTTAACCTTTGGATCATGTTTGGAATTTTTTTGGGTCTTAAATGTTCAAAAAAGGTCCAGAAAGCTAATAGCGCTAACGTTTTAGTCAGAGTTAGTTTTCTTACAAGCGTTAATGCTCACTGCTCCTTTTATAAATAAACAATTATGATTTCTTAATAATGAAACGGTATTATACACTTTAATAGACAAACATGGGTAGCTGAATGTTTTTTTAAAACAAACAAACAAACAAAAACAAGGAAAGCTTGGTGAATAAAGAGCAAGGATGTTTCTAACATGAGTTAAATCACTGGCTCAAAGTGTTAGAAAGTTTCTTTAGTTTTTTTCTTAGACCTGCCATTAACAAGGTTATTATTATTATTAACAATAACAATAATAATAATAATAATAATTATTATTATTATTGGACTCATAGTTAATAACTAAATTTCCCGGTCATTTGTTAAAATAAATAAATAAATAAATAAAAAATTGGCTGAAACCTAACCTCATAAAATAGTTTTAAATAAATAATGTTGACTTTATAAATGTAAATAACTCTCATTAATGTGATATGTACTGAGCGGTTCTTGGACGCTTGCTTTATATTTAAAATAAATCCCTCAGCTAAGTGTTAATAGGAGTTTATAGTTTATATATTAAAAATCCCATAATAAAGGTTAATTTAGCCTGCTAGCTACTGAAGATTTCGTATAATCACTGGATAGCAACTCGGCCAATCGACCAACATAGCTTTTAACTGTTAACTCTAATCACATATTCAACACTAACAACAGTTAGCTCAGTTAGCACACGGTAAATAACGTGGGGCTAAATATCAAATACCTCCACACACGCAATGCACGTGCACTACATAGTGCATGGAGTAATAGCGGCTTGACAGCCTAGTTAGGGCACTAGATATCCTCCAGGGCGCTATTTGAAATGCGGCCCGCTTATCGCCAAGTCTAACTAGTAAAGTCGCGATTAGCCAGCTAAGATAACGTACACCACATTGATAATCGGTCGATTCCTAATTAGATATCAGAGAAACATTTGCATGCATTTAATTACGTATTTTAAGGCCATATAAAACGCAATATATACAACTATAAGTGTAGAACAGAAACAGATTACAAACCTGAAAGTTACTCGGCGCGTTTTTAAAGTACCGGAAAAACAAAATGCCTAGGTCCTGCCGCCTGAAAGTAGTTCCGGGTAACAGACAGGTGGCTAGATAATTATTGCCATCTAGTGGATAACTTTGCGTACTCCGAAACTGTGCTCTGTGCTAAATGTACAGTTTTTAGAATCTGCCATTTTGTTGAAGATATCAGATGCACTAGTTTAATCCCATAGATAGGATAGATAACGTACTAATGATGCAACCTAGCGGGCAGGAAATACTCACCTGTCTCTGAGGGGTGACAGTGGCAACTATACTATGTATACTGTGTTACTATGGCAACGCCCCTACAGACTACTGTTGCCACCCTGAAGATGATTATTTCCTTATAACAACACACCTCAAAGTATTTTATTCCCCTTTACACCACAGCATTGTGTCACACTTTACAATTTACGAATAATTAATGAAAGCTAGGTCCTGATTTTTATCCACTCAAAGTTTCTGGTAATGTTGTTGAACACCAATGAAATAAGTTCAGTTTATGATGCTATTAAGAGCCATAAACACCTCATCAGTCTCTTTTTGAAGTTTATTACAAAAAAATATGCAGTTTGCCATGCCACAGAGGAACCAGAAAGCTCAAGATATTTGTCTTGAAGACTTTTATATGGCAGAAAACCTGTCTGTTATAAGGAGCTCTTTGCATGTACATTGATCAGCCATAACATTATGACCACTGCCAGGTGCTGTGAATTATCTCCTCATCATGGCACCTGTTAGTGGGTGGGATATATTAGGCAACAAGTGAACATTTTGTCCTCAAAGTTGATGTGTTAGAAGCAGGAAAAATGGACAAGCGTAAGGATCTGAGCGAGTTTGAAGAAGGGCCAAATTGTGATGGCTAGACGACTGGATCAGAGCATCTCCAAAACTGCAGCTCTTGTATGTATCAAAAGTGGTCCAAGGAAGGAACAGTGGTGAACCGGCGACAGGGTCATGGGCGGCCAAGGCTCAGTGATGGACGTGGGGAGTGAAGGCTGTCCCGTGTGATCCGATCCAACAGATGAGCTACTGTTGCTCAAATTGCTGAAGAAGTTCTGATAGAAAGGTGTCAGAATACACAGTGCATGACAGGTCAGGGCTGTTTTGGCAGAAAATGGGGGACCAACACAATATTAGGCAGGTGGTCAAAATGTTATTGTTGATCGGTGTACAGCATACCAATATATCCTTTACAAAAACAATTAAATCAACAAATATATGTTTCTCTTTGTTAAATATAGACACATCTTTTTATTGATTTATTACTAGCTCCAGATTATGTTGAGCATCTCCCATATAAGCCCCTGTGAAAGACTTGCTATACAACCATCACATTCTCTCTCTGCAGAGTCTCCCTGCTTTTTTTTCCATCACTTTTCATCACTTTGCACAACCTCGCATATTTGCACAAACTGACACTTAATTATACAATTATTCCAGCACATGGACACTTTAATGATAAACACTGGATCACCTCAATATATGCATATACACATACATCCCATCACGTATATAATATATACAAGTATTTATCTACTTGCACCTATATTTTCATATTTTTACACCTATTTTCATATTTTATTTTACTTTATTTTCTATTTTTATACTTTTAAGATAATCTAGTTTTATTTTTATCTTTATTTTTATGGATCTCTTTCTCAATACATTTTTATATATGTTTACATACCGGACAGTCGTGAAAAAGCATTTCACTGCATGTCGTACTGTGTATGTAAATGTATGTGACAAATGAAATTTGAATTTGAATTCATTTGTGTATATGTAACAAGTGTATGTCTTAATGAATGTGGTCGGTTTTGTCGCACAAGCTTTCTGAACTGAATGAAGTCATCTCTAACTGGTTCCATGAGCATGACAATGAGTTCAGTGTACTTCAATAGCCTCCGCAGTCTCCAGATCCGAGCCCAGTAAAGCACCTCTGGGAAGAAAATATCACTCATTCATGTTTGTACAGTGGGGTAAAAAACATCTGAGAACACACTGAATTTATTTATTGCACAGAGCTTGCTTTGTGTACAGGGGCACAGTCTTGCTGTCTCTCGGTGAAAAGCGCATATCCTCATTACAACATGGGCTGTTCTGTACTTTTATCGGTCAGATTCTACTTTTTTGTGATTGTACTTAATATTTGTAAGCTATATACATATATATATATATATACATACAGGGGTTGGACAATGAAACTGAAACGCCTGGTTTTAGACTACAGTAATTAGCAAGTAGTATGGTGTAGGGCCTCCTTTTGCGGCCAATACAGCATTAATTCGTCTTGGGAATGACAGATACAAGTCCTGCACAGTGGCCAGAGGGATTTTGAGCCATTCTTCTTGCAGAATAGTGGCCAGGTCACTACGTGATGCTGGTGGAAGAAAACGTTTCCTGACTCGCTCCTCCAAAACACCCCAAAGTGGCTCAATAATATTTAGATCTGGTGACTGTGCAGGCCATGGGAGATGTTCAACTTCACTTTCATGTTCATCAAACCACTCTGTCACCAGTCTTGCTGTGTGTATTGGTGCATTATCATCCTGATACACGGCACCGCCTTCAGGATACAATGTTTGAACCACTGGGTGCACATGGTCCTCCAGAATGGTTCGGTAGTCCTTGGCAGTGATGCGCCCATCTAGCACAAGTATTGGGCCTAGGGAATGCCATGATATTGCAGCCCAAACCATCACTGATCCACCCCCATGCTTCACTCTGGGCATGCAACAGTCTGGGTGGTACGCTTCTTTGGGGCTTCTCCACACCGTAACTCTCCCGGATGTGGGAAAGACAGTGAAGGTGGACTCATCAGAGAACAATACATGTTTCACATTGTCCACAGCCCAAGATTTTCGCTGCTGGCACCATTGAAACCGACGTTTGGCATTGGCACGAGTGACCAAAGGTTTGGCTCTAGCAGCCCGGCCATGTACATTGACCCTGTGGAGCTCCCGACAGACAGTTTTGGTGGAAACAGGAGAGTTGAAGTGCACATTTAATTCTGCAGTGAGTTGGGCAGCTGTGGTTTTATGGTTTTTGGATACAATCCGGGTTAGCACCCGGACATCCCTTTCAGACAGCTTCCTCTTGCGTCCACAGTTACTCCTGTTGGATGTGATTCGTTCTTCTTGGTGGTATGCTGACATTACCCTGGATACCGTGGCTCTTGATACATCACAAAGACTTGCTGTCTTAGTCACAGATGCACCAGCGAGACGTGCACCAACAATTTGTCCTCTTTTGAACTCTGATATGTCACCCATAATGTTGTGTGCGTTGCAATATATTAAGCAAAACTGTGCTATTACTCTGCTAATTAAACCTTCACACTCTGCTCTTACTGGTGGAATGTGCAATCAATGAAGATCGGCCACCAGGCTGGTCAAATTTAGCCATGAAACCTCCAACACTAAATTGGCCAGTGTTTCAGTTTCATTGTCCAACCCCTGTATATATACACAGATAGATCGATCGATCCATGGATGGATGGATAGATAGATACATGGCTAGATGTATAGATAGACAGATGTACAGACAGACAGACAGACAGATAGATAGATAGCTAGATAGATAGCTAGATAGATAGATAGATAGATAGATAGATAGATAGATGAAAATCAGCCCCAGACTGTTTTCTGTCCTTCACCAAACTTTACAAAGATCACGTTTTTTCCTCGTTCTTATAAACTGCACTGATGTTAGAAGACTGTCTGATGGGATTTTTTAAAATATTAAATGCAAAAAACAGGAACTCTGGACATCTGTGTGTGTCTATACTCCTGTACTGTTGTAATACCAAATGCTGCCAAGTGTGCAGCTACATATGAATTGTCTACAACCGCCATTAAATTTAGCTCAACCAAGAGACCATAGACATGTTGCATACACATGCGTCTAGACTACCTGTCATTTGTCTCCACACTAAACTGACATTTTATCTGCATGCTGCATTTCTGAAACCGAAATTCATCTCATTTCTTGAGCTGCCCAGAAAGAGTCAACCAACAACATGAAAAGTTGTATTCTGTTTAATACGAATTTAAGACTAAATTCATGAGACATTGTTCTTCCAAATTTAAAATGACAGCTGTACACCTCATCGATACACACACACACACACACACACAGACAGACAAATGTGTACAATCGAGAAAAAACAAACAAACATGTTCAGAATTAAAAATTTAACCTTATTAGTCATTAATATAGAAACAAACTTTTTTTTTTGCTATGAAGACGGTCATATTGATATGTTCGCTTACAAGGGGAAAAAAAAATCAATGAAAATTATCCGTCTGAAGAAAGCTGCTGATTGTAGAAATCGAAATGTCAGTACACAGGTTTAGAACACTAAGCGTCATACAAGAACATCTCTAGTAAAAGTAGATCAAGTAAAAGACAACAATCTGAGGCTCTCAGTTGAGTGGAGAGTAGATGACAGACTGATTATTACACAGGCGTGAAACTCAGTAGTCTAAGGAACACAGGTTCTGTCAGAAGTGCAGGGCTGTTCACAGGTTCTCCATCATTAATAATCTGCCTGCGATGAACCAAAGACATTTGGCCAGGCAGAGATGGGGAAAAAAAAACAGACAGATAAACCAGGTAGAAACCGTAAATCGTCCCTAAGGCAGAGGTTTCTCGGCGAATCACAGTACAAAGCTTATTTATCGGCATTGATACTCATGGATGCAGTGCATCATCCCTGTACAACAACCAGAACTGTGTTACTGGACTAAAGAACAAATCTCTCTACAATCAGAAAAAAATACATATGTAAAATAACAGGGATATGCAACAATACATCAATATATATTCATGTAATATAACATTTAATGCTGTGTTGCATTGCACAACAAAGTGGTCATTTCTGCTTGTAGAGGAACTACGCAAATTAAGGTGGTATATACTGCATCTAGATTTAATCTTAAAAAAAAAAAAAAAAGGTATATCCAATAATAATGTAGAGATTATTATAAACTTTTTCCTAATATCTAAGTGTTTTGTTTGTTTTTATGAACAGGCACTTTTTTCCCCTCGCTAATAGTCAAGCACCGATTTCTAAAAAGAAGCAAAATTATCTGAGCAAGAAATTTAAAGCTTGAATTTTAAGTCAGAAAATATTACAGAAATTTGACTACATGTGGTGAATTATAGCACTTTTTTTTTTCTTTAAAGCACTTTATAGTGTGTAAAAAGGAATGATATAGGAAGATATGAAACTGATCAGAGATGTTCGTCAAAGTGCCTTTAACCTTTTGGTCAGTCATGGTCTGGGATGTTTTGGCCCCTAAATATACTATTTTTCTATCTATTTTTGGGTCAGCAATAATTCCGAGGGCTTGTAATGATAGGAAACGTGTACTTTATTGGAAATATAGCTTTCTAGATCATTTATTAAAAGTCAGCTATCTTTTTTTTTTGTCCTTTAAAATGTCAAAATGTGTTTTTAACAGCCTTAGTCATTAGTGGCCACAAAAACGGACCAATTTTTTCAAAATCATATTTTAAGAAGTAGTTCAAGAAATTAAAGAAACTACTGTATTTTCCCCTTCATATTATTTTATGGGTTTTTTTTCTGAAAAGTTAAATGACCAGGCTATACTGCTAGTGGTACATCTAATATTAGCAGAGTGATGTTAAAAAGTAAAAAGTTTTAGAAGTGAATTATGAGGATTTTTATGACAAAGAACATATACCACTGGATCAGTTTATTTCTTGGGTTAAAAACCCCCGATGGTCACAGTTGGATAGTAAAACCAGCAGCTCTACTTTTTCTTATCTCCGCCCACAAATTCTCTGGTCCAATACTAACTTTCCAACATGATCCTGATAACGTTCCCTCACTGCATTTCCACCACGTTAACTAGATCATCTCTAGGAGCTTATGATTGTATACATGCAAGAGGAAAAAAAAAAGGTGGTGAAGCTGAACTGATTTGTAAATGTACAGAAGCTCTAGAAATTTATCACAAAACTAGCATAAAATTAAGATGGCGAAAGTAGATTTTGCTTCTGGTGAATTCTGTACAAATCATCTGCTCCTCATTAGACCCTCGGAGCTTACGAGCACTCATGTGAGGTATCAAATACGTCAAAATGGTAACTCTGCGAGGAGCCGCTGGAATAATACTTATACTCCACCTTTTGGAAAACTGAAATAAATATAAAACAAAAAAAAAAAATCCTTGTAAGATTCAAGTCTCATCTGTCAGTGTCATCTTCAGTCAGCTGCTTTCAGGTCGGACTCTTGAAGCAAGGGTCTGTGGTCTGAATCTGCCGACTGGGCGAGAGCTTGTAGAGTGTCCCTCTGCACTTGTTTGGCTTTGTTGTACAGCAAGACGCCCACGAACACCATGAGGGTGCCCACTGCGGACAACAGTGTGATGGGGTTACTGAACACGATGATGCTCAGCCAGATAGACAGAGCGTGCTTCACCGTGCTCGCCACACTGATAAGGAAACAACAGAAGAAAAAGATTATTAGTCATTATGCATGAACGCTTTTTACATGATCTGTGACTTCTCGCATCTGATTGGTCAGCAGCTCTCTGGTGCAATACAAATCACAGGTTTATTATTATTACACTAACACATTATCATACCAACACGTCGTCGTTTCTATACTAACGACTCGTTCACAGGATCTTGGATGGCAGACGTTCTGATTGAAACGTTTAAAAAGAGATGGTGGGGAAACTTAAAAGACAAATTAAAAGAACAGCCACTAAAGAATCCGAAAGTATTATGAACATATTGAACACTTGAACTCCTTGTACAATTCATGCGTTATAATGTTAAAATGGCACCACTATCACACAAAACTATCCTACCAGTGTAATTTTTAACCCTTTTTACTTGTACACCGCAGGACAAAATCTGAAAATCAACTTATCTGACATTTCAGTCAGTGTAAACAAATGAATGATTTTTATCGCTGCAAGTCTGACATAAAATGGGTCAGGATGCTGTTGGCTTTTGGCGTGAGATGATGGTTTTCCCCTCTGTTGAAACCTTACACAGGATTTTAGCGGTCGAAAATAACGCCTTCAAATTTTAGCTGAAGCATTTGGGGCATGTGCAGAAATGAGTCTGATATCACCAATTACGTCGAAGATATTTTCAAGTTATATATTCAGTGTATTTTTCAGTAAGTATTCTGAATGCACATCTGTCAGTGTTTTATGACTAGATTGAATAACCAGATGCTGCCCCTACCTGAAAGTGACCGGTGATATGCGTCCCATGAGGGCGTAAGCCGTGACGCTCTGCAGATGAAACAAGACTCCGTCAAACAGCAACAGCACCACAATGTCCTGGTTCAGGTTTAAGCCACGCCCACTTTTCCCAAACAAATGTATATCCTGAGGGTGTACAAGAGGGAAAAGAGATACAGGTGACTTTGTGAATCCACATTATTCATACTTTATACCTATGCAAACATGCTTAAGCTACCTGAGAGAATAACCAACAGATTCCTCAAAAGTAGGCTAAGAAGGAACAACTACAAGTTTGTGAACATGAGATTTTTATTTATTTATTTATTTATTTTAAAAAAACATCATGACCGAAGACATGCTATAATGTTTATAAAATTGACATAAAGCTTTGTGAAGCATTTATTTATTTATTAGTTAATAAAAGCCAATGCCAACATTTTTCTTTGTTGTGTATGTCTCAAAATAAAGATTTATTTGATTTCCAATTTTTTAAAATGAAGTAAATAATTAATTTAACTGCAATTTGAGTTGCTGTTTTTTATTTATTTATTTATAGAAAAAGTTATTTAATTTTTTTCCCCCAAACATGTCCTTGCCTATGCAGTTTGATTTTTTTTTCCCCCAATTTTTTTTATTGAAAAATTATTGAAATATCCTGAGTCCTACTACTGCAATTTTAGGATCCACAAACAGTTAGATTTAGATTATCCCTCACCTCTTTATTAGTTTATAAGCTGACAGATTTCATTTCTCTAGAAGTCCAGCAAACCACCAACTACTTCACGGAAACTTGTCGATACTACGATCTTTCTGAAGCAGGAATTGATTAAGTTCTCAGAATAGCAGCCATAGATCTTTCTATGATTAATAGCAACCAAATAATTTAATAATAATTAATGAAATAGCAACCAAATAATTTAATTCTCTTCAAAAATGTCTTTCATCTCCCCCTTTTTTTCCTTCTCCCCTTTTCTTTCTGCATTTCTCTAAAACTTGAAAAGTTTTTACTGAAGAAAATTTACTGAAAAGTAAATTTATTGTAATGATTTGCTGTCATTTAGTGTCTGTTTTCCCTTTTCAATCAATAAAAATTTTGAAAATAAAATAAGCTAAAAAAAAAAAACCCTAAATAAACAAGAGTAAATCTGAATAAACACAAATATGAATGAATATATATATATTATATTTTATATATATATCTGCAAAATATTTAGCATGTATGAGCTTCATCTAAATTCAATTTATAAACAGAATTGCCCTAGCCATTTGCAATCAGTTCCCTGAATAGCTGAAGTTGAGAAACTTTGTGCTGCCATTATACTAAAAACCACAAGCTCTGTGTGCACTTCGGGTGTGTCCGGCCCACGGTCTTGTGAACCACTTACACAGTTATATTCTATGTGCCTACGGCCTGGTGTGGAGCGTGAGAGATATGACCAGGCATTTTATTTCTAGTTTTAACACTTTTTATGCATCTGCTGGATTCACATTTAGTCCTAGGGGGTGTGATGGTGTGAAAATGTGTCACAGTACGATAAAATGATAAGATCATAGTTTCAGACCACCATAGCAATCAACTATTTAAAAAAACCACAAACGCATAGGGTTAAAATTAAAGAACGTGTTCATACAAAAAAATCTTTGTGCAAAAAATTCCTGGTGTACTACCTAAACGAAACGAGAAAAGAACAAGTCGGACATGTTTGTGTGGCCATATAATCCAGGATTAGAAAAGCTGTAGTGTTGGAAGGTGTCTAGGTGAATTTGCAGAGGAACAGAAACTGTGTGAAACACATGAGATGTCACAACAAGTGTCACATGTCAAATTCCAATCATACTACATCACCACACTGTAATAGAATATTTAATCATCAATATTTGATCATAAGGATCAAGGTCTGCGGGTTTTACCTGTGCTAGGAAGGCAATAACCTGAAACCTTAAAACCCGAAACTTCGCTGCTCTCTTCTTTTAAATGTCTTCTATATTTTGTTGCTCTGTCCTTTAAACAAGACCTATATTTAGTTTTGGCAGGAGATAACAGAAAAGAGAGTGAGTGCTTCTGGGAGTGTCTGGAATTTCTGAAGTAAACACACAAAAACTCTTCTCCCAAAGGATAGAAAGAAAAAAATCATTACTAAAGTAGCCAAAAAGGATCTGGACACTTTAGTAGAAATGTCACTGCATAAAAAAAAAAAAAAAAAAAAAAAGTCAAACCAAGTGGCAACAAGATATATATATATATATATATATATATAGATAGATATATATATATATATATATATATATATATATATATATATATATATATATATATATATATATATATATACACACACACACACACACACACACACACACATATATACACACACACACACACACACACAGATCAGAATGAGATAAGAAGGTATTCAGACATTAAATACTCTTCTGCTTGTCACATTTACACTCCTAAAAATAAAGGTGGCACAAAGAACCAAAAAGGGAAAAGTGTTTTCACAGTGAAACCATAGATGAACCATTTTCAGTTCCCCAAAGACCCTTTCCGTTCATTAAAAGAACCCATTATTTCTTAATGCTGTGAAGAAACATGAACCTTTTTTTCCACCACCAACACATACTTCACAGAACCACACACCCTGACAAAGAACCATTTAAGAAGCTTGTAAAACACAGCTCATGTGATGAACTACACCATGCTGTGACACTGCTAGGAGATGAAACTGAAAATGATGATTGATGACGTATAGTACATCGATCAGCCATGGCATTAAACCCAATTGTCTAATATTGTCTAGGTCCCCAGTGTCCTGCTCAAACAGGTTCTATATAAAAACACTTTTATAGTTTAACAAAAGCACTGACTGACCATGAGGAATGCCCAGGCAGGGATGAGCATGAGCACCGCAGCAGCACTAGTGAAGAACTGCAGTTCTGGAGGGCTAAAGAGGGAAAAAAGAAAAATTTATTTAAATGTAGTTATTCACTTTGTTTACAACAATGCATACTTCTCTCAAAGACATTTGGCAATAATTGTAATTTTATAATTTCATCTGTTTACTGTTATTAACACACAGACACATGTGCACACACACAGACATGGGCATACACACAAAGACACAGAGAGACACACAGAGGCAGACACACAGAGCGACAAACACACACACGGGCATACACACAAAGACACAGAGAGACACACACAGAGACAGACACACAGAAACAGAGACAGACACACACAGACACACACACACAGAGACAGACACACAGAGACAGACACACAGAGACAGACAGACACACACACAGAGACAGACACACACACAGACAGACACACACACAGAGACAGACACACACACACAGACACACACAGACACACACACACAGACACACACACACAGACACACACACACACAGACACACAGACACACACACACAGAGACAGACACACAGAGACAGACACACACACACAGAGACAGACACACACAGACAGAGACAGACACACACAGACAGAGACAGACACACACAGACAGAGACAGACACACACAGACAGAGACAGACACACACAGACAGAGACAGACACACACAGACAGAGACAGACACACACACAGACAGAGACAGACACACACACAGACAGAGACAGACACACACACAGACAGAGACAGACACACACACACAGAGACAGACACACACACACAGAGACAGACACACACACACAGAGACAGACACACACAGACAGAGACAGACACACACAGACAGAGACAGACACACACACACAGAGACAGACACACACACACAGAGACAGACACACACACACAGAGACAGACACACACACACAGAGACAGACACACACACACAGAGACAGACACACACAGAGACAGACACACACACACAGAGACAGACACACACAGAGACAGACACACACACACAGAGACAGACACACACAGAGACAGACACACACAGAGACAGACACACACAGAGACAGACACACACAGACAGAGACAGACACACACACAGACAGACTCAGAGACAGACACACAGAGACAGACACACACACACACAAATGTATTATTAGTAATTATTCCTGTTCTTGACGCTGTTGACGCCTTCCTTAAATCAATTCCTCTTTACAGAAATCAATAATCATACATTTTTTTGTATTAGTTTTAAATTATGTGGAGTATTGCCACACGCATCCCCTTGTGTGCTATTAATTTGTCCCTGCTCACAATTTTCCATTGTAACAATTTCAGTTTAAAGGAGGATGAGGAAGGTGTGGAGCCTTAAACTGCTGCAATCGTGAAAACTCATGGATTTTTAAGTGACTCTGCAGTTAAAAGTAAAAAACAAAGAAAACAAAAACAAAAACAATAAAAAAAAGTTACCAGCACATTTTGTTAATCTTCTAACAACCTGGCAGCAAAAACTGTTCACATGACTGATATTTTCACTGTTGAGCAGTATTTTGGGGTCAAAATCTACTTTATTTTTTCTCTTTTGCCCCCAAAACTGAAATACTTACAAGAAATACTGTTTGTCTGTTAATACTGGAGCGTTCCAACTCACTTGCGCAAATCATTCCAGATGATATCATATGTCTAATAGCTTCTCTTTTGTTTTATTGGACAGCATATCACTCCACTTTTGGCCGAAGTTTGAGGGATGACGAGTGTACTATTGGATTTGTGGAGTGCATAATAGTCAATGGGTCTTTATAGGGCTTAAGATAATCAGAGAGAAAAGTCACTGGATATCGTGGCAGTGTAATAACAAGTAATACTGTCATATCTCACAAGCCTTCTTGTTATAGAAATGATGATATATTAGAACGAGTGTATTAATAATCATATGTACTAGTACAATGAAATTCTTACTTTGTTTACTCCTCTTTCGAGAATGACAGGATAGAAGTGGGGAACAAGCATAATTTATAAGGAAAATACAAAATACGTTCAAAAATATAGTCAACACTATAGTCAATTTGCAGTCAGTACTGACCGGGACATTTATCATAACACTCTGGACATACTGGAGTGGATTCCCATACAGCCGGACATTTGTATAATTCTAGTACAGAAAAGCTTTAGAACATAAAACACTCACCTGAATTTATATTTGTCCCCACTAAGCAGCTTCTTAGAGAATACATTCTGTAAGCTTGGAAAAAAACAAAAAAAAACAAATCAGTGCTTATCTTTAAAGCTAATGATTCTGTTATAAACATTCGACTGGGTATTAAAGACAAATACCAGTCCATGATGTTAGTGGAGAGAGCAGCAGAGAAGCCCAGCATGTTGAAGCTGATTTCAGTGGCTGTACACAGAGCCAGACCGGCCATTACTGGGAATAGAGACAGGTTCACCCAAAGACCTGGTGATCAAACACACAACACGCTGTTAAATGGAGGAGTCCGAATACACGCCATGACCGGTATTTGCTACGTTCCAGTAAAACAATCACTGTGCTCCAAGATCAACTCTATTGTTGTCTCTGGCGTTGACACTAAGCCAGCATAAGCGTGTAATGAAAAGTATCTGTTCATAAACAAAATGTAAAAAAATAAAACACTCAGGGTGTGTTATAGGAAAACAATCACAACTGGGGTGGTGTTATGCAGCCTGGATTAACATGAGTTGAATGTGAGCTGCCTGAATTTGCATATTTTCTTATAAAGGCACACCCGGGAGTGTTTTATTACTCTTATATCGCAGTGATCTGCGACAATTACTTTGCTTAACAACTGTGTATACTGTACACAAGACATTCAGTGTTGTGTGATATCCTTGAGAAGGGTCAGTTCCTGTAATCATTTGCTTAACTCTTCCCTCTTATTATAACTCACTTCGCTATCTTTCGAGATAAACAAACACACAAAGCTTTCTTTAGCACTTCTATTAAAAAATTAACTGATTAAACATTCGAGAACTCTCTCTGTGGCTCTACAGATGTCTGATTTCCTCAACAACTAACCTGAAAATGAACAGTCCCGGGTACCTGGATATAACTAAGCAAATCCATAAGTGTCATCCACTGGATTGAAGTGAATAAGAAATGAGAAGCTACTCGCTGGATCAGTTAGGGGCAAATAACTTGCATAACATAGCCTAATTGTGTGGAAAAGTTGTGGAAAAGATGTGACTCTGTATCAGAAGGGTCAAAAATTATTAGCCTGCATCAACGAATCTTGATTGCTCAGAGATCACTTAAATGTTTAGTGAAATCAAACTGTAAGACAACAACAACAGAAGAACTCACGGCTATGTTTAACAGAGAAGGTAAGAGCATTTCCACACGCGCAATGTGAAGCGATCTCCAGGGATAGGAACTAAACAACTGTGTAGCTTTTAAGAAAACCACTTGTCAGCGAGGCTAATCAGAAAAAAAGGCAGTTTGCTAGGGATCATAAAGATTGGAAATGGAAAAAGATCATGGTCTAATTTGTCCAGATTTGCCCTGTTTCAGAGAGATGGGTGCATCAGGGTAAGAACAGAGGCGAATAAAGTGATGCACCCATCATGCCTAGTGTCTAGTGTACAAGCCTGTGGGGGCAGCGTTAAGACCTCAGATTCCTTCAGTTGGTCAGATCCAGTTTCAGTTTCATGTGCTCAAAAAAATGAGGTCAGCTGACTACCTAGTTATACTGAATGAACAGGTTTTTCCTTCAGTGGATTATTTCTTCCTTGATGGCACAAGAAAATTCCAAGACGGCAATGCCAACGGGCTCAAAATATGAAAGCGTGGTTCAGGAAGCACAAGACATCATTTTCACACATGATTAGCCACCACAGGGTCCAGACCTTAACCTCATAGTGAATCTTTGGGATGTGTTGGAGAAGACTTTATGCAGCGCTCAGACTTTCCCCATCATCACTACAAGAGCTTGGTGAGAAATGGACGAAAATCAATGTTGTGACATTGCATAAGCCTATCAAAACAATGCCACGGCAAAGTGCAACAATTACAAGAGTGTATGATTTTTTTTTTTTTTTTTGCCCAGGCAGTGTACATTAAAAGGGTTGATATTCAACCATCCTTTTATTTATACCATCCATTTCACAGATGTATTATAATTACAGTCTTAGACTACAGAATAATTCTGTAAAATCTGATACAGTTCCAGATTTCAGGTTTAGTTCTTAGGGTCTGACTTAATTTAGTTTTTTTTTCATTTTTAGACTAAATTATAGATTTGAATGAATAAAATAGTTATTGCAACACTGCAGCGCTGCACATCACGTTACTCATTAACGCAGGCCTTACCGGCAACGCTGATATGACAAATGGCTGCAGGATGAAATGAATTAATCAGTAACTGTACTGTTTTATGTTATGAGCACGGTTACATCCTGATAAGAAAATGATTATGTTCTGTATGTTACCTGTGTATTCCCCTAGTATCAGCCTGGACATTATGACGGTGAAGATGGGGGCTGAGCTTTTCACCGTCTCAGCAAATGACACTGCTACACTTTTCAGGCTAACCAACCCCAATACCACAGTGGTGAACCTGACAGGAAAGCATAGAGAGAAAGAAATAAGAAACCATGAACCAAGATGTACTATAAGAGGGTACAAACTGCTAATGCAACTTTTTTTCACCTTTATAAAAGCACATTGGGTTTTACTGTCCCCTAATCTAATGTTAATCCTAATGTTTGTAGCTTGAATTGAATGGGTTTAATTCAAACCTTAGCAACAAACAAACAACTGGTCTGTACTGATACTGAAATCTAATGTGTCCTTAAGTAATAAAATGATCTTTGGCAAATGTTATTTTATGTGATTACATAATTAAATTTATATTGGAATAGCTGGATGATATTCATTCAAATCCCTATAATCTATATAATATATTATCCCTATAATCTAAACATTATAAAAAAAATTATAGAGCAAACTTTAATCTAATCATTTTTTCAATACAGAAGGTACACAGATCATCTCAAAACGTAACGTGTAAGGAGTTTACAGTCTTGAATCCATGCACTCAAAAGGCTCATAAGCAAAGCAGATGGATAGTGAACCATCTAAAGAACACCTACTGGCACTCATCCAGGTTTTAAGGTCAATTTGCAGGGCAATAAGGCCTGTTATAACACTGATGGACAGGATAAACAAACAGCGACAGCCAGGCACACCTCATTAATCCCACGAAGAGCATGATCATGAGAAAGTTGGGTGGGTACTCAGTACGGGATTTGTGCTGGTACAGGCAACAAGGCACAAACATCTTGACGCAGCCAATCACTGTGGTGGAAAGCATTTGTACAGCACCTGAAACATAGGATGAGCATGGAAATCACTCGCTCTAGAGAATCTGACAGCTATTTGCATGGTGTTGAAGAGCTTCATTTAAAAACGTACCCAAGAACGGACAGTGAAAAGAAAACAGAGGGCAGGAACGACACGGTTCACACAGATGCATTGTGTAAGAAGGATAAAAGGGTTTTAAGGTACTGTCTGTTTCACTGGGGTAAGTATTAGAACTGGATATTGGCCAGCATTTTGTGAAATCTGACGCATACAATAAATCCAAAGAGCGTTTTGTTTTTTTACAGCTTGACTTTATTTGCCTGAAAAATTAATTACAGTTGTATAAAGAGCCAGTGTAATCCTGTAGTGATAATACCTTGGTAATGATTAATACACAAGGGACACAGACAGGAGAATATGACATGGAGCAGTGTGTGCACGGAAACTCTGTAACCAACAAGAAGTCTCAAGGGAGATGAGTAACAAACATCATGCTAAGACTTAAAGGAACACCTTTCCCTCAAAACGCTGTCTTCTATCATACATACATGATCATTTTATATTCCTAACTATTATAGGTAATACATAAAGATATATGTTGCTATAGAATGTTTAACCATTTCCATTGCAACTGAACTCGCACTACCTCCAACAGTAGTCTCAGGTTTGGTACCACGGTGCACTTCCTGTCCCACTTGACAGCTTTCTCATGATTGTGTTTTCACACAATCCTTGCTCACTTTCAGACTGCCAGCATGAAAGCTTTCTAAAATATTTTCATTTTTTAATCAGCAGGGGTTCTATATAACTGAAGGCTAATAATAATAAATATCCTATATATATAATATATATTATAAATATAAATATATAATAAAATAGATTTAAAAATGTGTTGTTATTAAACAGTGATTAATATGATCACTTTTGATTGCACATTTTATTTTACAAAACACTTTTTAAAAGCTTTGCCAGTAAGTTTTCTGTCATCTGAATCTCACCTGTGTTTCTGCTCTTATTAACTTTAAGTGAATTCATATATACTGTATATAGATACTGATGAATGAAGTGGTATAAGATGAAGAAACACTTTGAGGCAAATGTAATGGCACAAACTCAAAGGTTTGAACAGTGCTTTGGTTTAACCTCAGTTTATTTCTCTTTTTTTTTCCTTCTCTGTCTATATATAGACAACAGAGAAGAAGTGGAATGATATAACATTTATGCACAAAAATGAACAACCTTTAGAAACACCACCACACCCAGCCTTTGACCCACATGTAACTGATAAATGGCAAAGTTATAAGCAGCTGTACGTCTTAAAAACACTTTTGGCTTTGAAACCTGGTTATTAGTGCAACAGAATCTTCATATACATTGACATGCTGTAATGATACGTTCCATGCAGAGATTACAGAGACTCAAAACTATGCTGACAAGTAAATTCAGTGGTATGTGCAAGAATTCTCCAGACATGCCAAACCACTCACCCAGTACGCTCGGCTCTCCCTCCAGCAAGGACAGGATATACTTGTTGAGAAACAGCGTACAGAAGCTGAAGAAGTACCACAGGGTGAGGTATGCCAGCGATCTGGAATTCCACACGCCCGAGTCGGCCTCGATCACCGTCGTCTCGGTGATGGTGACTTTTAAGACGTGTTCACTGGGTACGCTCTCGCTGCGTGCCAAGATGACCCGCTCATGACGCTGCCTCCTGAACGGCAAAAGAAGCTTGGAGAAGACGGATCTCCCCGCTCGGCCGTTACTCGGCATGGCGCACATAGAGAGCGCGGGGCTTTACGAGGAGCACCCGCTCTTCAGGACGCAGGGGGAGATAGTGAAGTGGCAGATCTACTCCATCGTAAAGGGCAATAATGGTGATCAAAGTAGGAAGAAGTACATGTTGAAGAGTCTAGTGGTGGAAATCGGATGTTCCCTGCAATAATAAGAGAGAGGGTGTGTGTTTAGTAAAATAAGATTACGATGAGGACATTTTTGCTTTGAGATAGCTCAGAACCACGAATGGACAGCAACAATTATGCTATTTTATCACGCTGAGACTGTTAAAGGCTTGCAATAAAAAAAAATACATACATAAAAAAAAAAAAAGGATGGGTGGAAATACTCTCAGGGTTGAGCAGGCAGATAGGGCACCAACACTTTTTAGAGTTGAGTAGATAGATAGGGTGCCAATAGAGGTTAATAAATAAATCAATCAATTATGAAGTAGAGTTTGAGGACACTGAAAGAAAGCGTAAAACCTAAAGAATGAATATGTAAACATGACAACAGTAGGCACAAGCATGTGACAAAAAAGATTCAAACCTCAAACCAACAAGATGCTGATTCTGCGCAATCGAAAACCACAAGCCATGGGCTCTACATCTAAGTTGCGTGCATTAGCTTTCGTTCTTCCCTGTCAGCATGACAGATAGTACAGTAAACTGATAACCAAGCAGCAAAGATAGAAACTTTTATCACGGAGCAATATCATGTTATTCTCTATAAACTTGTTGAGCCAGATTCCTGCAGATGCATACAGGCCGTGGAGACCTCATCCGAATCTCATTTGTTGAACGTTTTGTATGATTTGTACCAACAATGTAACAGCTTGGCAAGTTACCTGAGCCTGGTCACATGTGATTTAATGTAAATAAATCCTGACATACTATGCAAAAGTACTAAGTAATAAATAGGCATGTCCAGACATGACAAATGCATGGTCTGTATTTGCCACAACTGGTCACTAAATCAAAAATGAGTTTGAAACCACAAATTGTTACAGGAAAACAATTGTGGGTTATTCCTTACATATAAAACATCAATTTCAGGACAGGCTCAAATCTTTTGCAGCCTAAAGTTAAACGGTGCTTAATTCGGCCCTGAGCACCGCAGTCACACTGACAGCTTAAGATGACTAACGATTAGGGTTTGGTGCCTGATTCGCTGATGACACGACCGTGGTGGGTCTCATCAGCAAGAACGACGAGTCAGCATACAGAGAGGAGGTGCAACATCTAACAGCCTGGTGCAGAGCCAACAACCTCTCCCTGAACGTCGACAAGACCAAAGAGATGGTTGTTGACTTCAGGAGAGCACAGTGTGACCATTCTCCGCTGTCCATCGATGGCTCCTCTGTGGAGATCGTCAAGAGCATCAAATTCCTTGGTGTCCATCTGGCGGAGAACTTCACCTGGTCACTCAACACCAGCTCCATCACCAAGAAAGCCCAGCAGCGCTTCTACTTCCTGAGGAGGCTGAGTAAAGCCCATCTCCCTCCCCCCGTCTGTGTTCTACAGAGGGACCATCGAGAGCGTCCTGAGCAGCTGCATCACTGCCTGGTTTGGGAATTGCACCGTCTCAGATCGCAAGACCCTTCAGCGGATAGTGAGGACAGCTGAGAAGATCATCGGAGTCTCTCTCCCCTCTATCACAGACATTTACACCGCACGCTGCATCCGCAAAGCCATCAGCATTGTGGCTGAACCCACACACCCCTCACACACACTCTTCACCCTCCTGCCATCTGGAAAGAGGTACCGGAGCATTCGGGCCCTCACAACCAGACTGTGTAACAGTTTCTTTCCTCAAGCCATTAGGCTCCTCAACACCCGGGACTGAACTGTTCTACACTCTCACACACACTCTCACTCAGGACTGAACTGTTCTACACTCTCTCACACACACACACTCTCACTCAGGACTGAACTGTTCTACACTCTCACACACACTCTCACTCAGGACTGAACTGTTCTACACTCTCTCACACACACACACTCTCACTCAGGACTGAACTGTTCTACACTCTCTCACACACACACACACACACACACTCTCACTCAGGACTGAACTGTTCTACACTCTCTCACACACACACACTCTCACTCAGGACTGAGCTGTATACTAACTCTCTGTCTCTCACACACGGATACACACACTCTCTCTTGACTGTGTGGACACAAACACACACACACAATTTATACTGTTCATTACTTACTGCACTACCTCTACCTGTCATCCGCTGCTATAGTTATACTTATGTTTATTCTATTTGCACTACCTCAACCGCTGCTGTGTATTTTTGCACAATATTTTTGCACAATACTTTTTTTTTCTACATCATTTCACTTTATCTATTTTATTTCACTTACATTCCAGTACACGTTCTTTTATTTCTTTTCAGCGCTAAGTGTCCTGTGTTCTTTTGTGTTGTCTTTATTGTATTTATTGTCTTTTTTGCACTGTCTTGTCTATGCTCTGTTTGCACCTAGCTGCACACTGTGCACTTTACGTGGCTAAGACAAACTTCTGTCCTAGCTCTGTGGTGTTGTTTGTTGTTTTTGTATTGTACTAGTAGTTGTATGTTTATGTAGCACCAGGTCCTGGAGAAACGTTGTTTCATTTCACTATGTACTGCGCCAGCTATATGTGGTTGAAATGACAATAAAAGCTTCTTGAATCTTGAATATGAAGCTTGTCAAGACATCAGCACTGTTTTTCTTTAAACTCTGCTTCTTGGTACACGTGTAGCTCCACAAGACTTAAATGAAACATGTACGATAACACTGCAGGATCTGACGAAACTACACAAACAAGTCTCAAAGCAGACGCCATCTTTATGCAAGACTCGTTTGGACAAATCTGGGAATTTACGGACTGCAAGTTGTGTAATCATCACAATTATACTGATTTACGGGCATAATTAACTGATAATACTTATGTCTCTAAGCGTCTACAATGCATTTCAAGTCAAAGTAAAAAAAAAAAAAAGAAGAAGAAAAAAAAAAAAAGAGTCATCTATACACATGTACAGGTAAGAATGCATAGAATGTACCTGGCTCTTAAAATGGCAGTGATGAACATAATGATGTAATAACGCTCTCCATTAGCAAAGGAGGAAATAACACCATGGTTTTTTTGTTGTATTGTTTTTTTTGGCCTTATACCAGTCAGCCAAAACATTAAAATCACCTGTCTAACATTGCACAAGTCCCACTTTTGCTTCCAAAACACCTTAAACCCGTTACTGTAGGGACTACACATGATTTCTAAAGGTACGAGGTGGGGCCTCCATAGACCGGGCTTGTTTGTCAGATCCTTTATTTAAGAACTGGCTATTCCTTTTCGGCCTAATAAATCCCACCCCTAGTCAGGTGCCATTGTCAGTGGTTTAAATGTATGATCTTTTTGCATGTGACAGCTGGGTTCAGGTGTGGTCGGTTTACTTAAAGAAAGAAAAAAAAAAAAACCATGGCAATATTTTTTCTAAATCAATAAAGTTAATTTATCATCCTGTCACCTGTCTTCTAAAAAAAACCAACAACCATGTGTCATTTATAGGCACACAAATTACGAGAGTCATAGTTAAAATATCTCATCTCTCAACACACCTGTCCATGAACATTTTCACAAGCAATCTGCATGGATCTCCAGGTTAGTTGCAAGCACCAGCCTAGAATAATATAATATACACTATATTGCCAAAAGTTTTGGGACACCCCTCCAAATCATTGAATTCAGGGGTTGGGCTCGGCCCCTTAGTTCCAGTGAAAGTAACTCTTAATGCTTCAGCTTCATACCAAGACATATTTGTCAATTTCATGCTCCTATCTATGTGGGAAAAGTTTGGGGATGACCCCTTCCTGTTCCATCATGACTGCACACCAGTGCACAAAGCAAAATCCATAAAGACATGGATGAGTGAGTTTGGTGTGGAGGAACTTCACAGAGTCCTGACCTCAACCTGATAGAACACCTTTGGGATGAATTAGAGTGGAGACCACAAGCCAGGCCTTCTCGTCCAACATCAGTGCCTGATCTCACAAATGCAATTCTAGAGGAATGGTCAAAATTTCCCATAAACACACTCCTAAACAGTTGAAGCTGTTATAGCTGCAAAGGGCCATATTACATTTGTGTGTATGTAAAGGCAGACGTCCCAAATATAATGTATATTGTGTATATATATATACACACTATATTGCCAAAAGTATTCGCTCACCCATCCAAATAATCAGAATCAGGTGTTCCAATCACTTCCATGGCCACAGGTGTATAAAATCAAGCACCTAGGCATGTAGACTGTTTTTACAAACATTTGTGAAAGAATGGGTCGCTCTCAGGAGCTCAGTGAATTCCAGCGTGGAACTGTGATAGGATGCCACCTGTGCAACAAATCCAGTCGTGAAATTTCCTCGCTCCTAAATATTCCACAGTCAACTGTCAGCTGTATTATAAGAACGTGGAAGTGTTTGGGAACGACAGCAACTCAGCCACGAAGTGGTAGGCCACGTAAACTGACGGAGCGGGGTCAGCGGATGCTGAGGCGCATAGTGCGAAGAGGTCGCCAACTTTCTGCAGAGTCAATCGCTACAGACCTCCAAACTTCATGTGGCCTTCAGATTAGCTCAAGAACAGTGCGCAGAGAGCTTCATGGAATGGGTTTCCATGGCTGAGCAGCTGCATCCAAGCCATACATCACCAAGTGCAATGCAAAGCGTCGGATGCAGTGGTGTAAAGAACGCCGCCACTGGACTCTAGAGCAGTGGAGACGCGTTCTCTGGAGTGACGAATCGCGCTTCTCCATCTGGCAATCTGATGGACGAGTCTGGGTTTGGCGGGTGCCAGGAGAACGGTACTTGTCTGACTGCATTGTGCCAAGTGTAAAGTTTGGTGGAGGGGGGATTATGGTGTGGGGTTGTTTTTCAGGAGCTGGGCTTGGCCCCTTAGTTCCAGTGAAAGGAACTCTGAATGCTTCAGCATACCAAGACATTTTGGACAATTCCATGCTCCCAACTTTGTGGGAACAGTTTGGAGCTGGCCCCTTCCTCTTCCAACATGATTGTGCACCAGTGCACAAAGCAAGGTCCATAAAGACATGGATGACAGAGTCTGGTGTGGAGGAACTTGACTGGCCTGCACAGAGTCCTGGCCTGCACAGAGTCCTGACCTCCTGATAGAACACCTTTGGGATGAATTAGAGCGGATAAACACACTCCTAAACCTAACATAAACTCCCATAAACACACTCCTAAACCTTGTGGACAGCCTTCCGAGAAGAGTTGAAGGTGTTATTGCTGCAAAGGGTGGACCGACGTCATATTGAACCCTATGGATTAGGAATGGGATGTCACTTAAGTTCATATGCGAGTCAAGACAGGTGAGCGAATACTTTTGGCAAAATATATATATATATATACATATACACATATACATATACATATATATATACACACACACACACATATATATATATATACACACATATATATATACACACATATATATATACACACATATATATATATATATACACATATATATATATATACACACATATATATATATACACACATATATATATACACACATATATATATATACACATATATATATATACACACATATATATATACATATACACATATACATATACATATATATATACACACACACACACATATATATATATATATATATGTATATATATATAAAAATAAAAAATTATTTATAAATACAATAGAAGTCTAAAATTCACACACAATTTTTTTCCAAAAATATTGGCACCCTTCAATAAACCAGGCAAATCGCAAAACTTAACCAACGTTTTTAAACCATCAACAATTTATATGATTCCACTCACATCGCTTTTGGAGCGACTATGTTAAAAGAACAGCATTTGCAATCTCGAAAAAATTATCGGCACCCATATGTCAAGTAAATTCTTACAAAGCATTACTATTTGTTGTTCTCGCAGGATACACAAACATTTGCTGTTCTCGCAGGACATACAAATTGACATCATATCAAACTGACATCATATGAGCCATCAGTCTGCAATATGCATTTGCATGTAGCTCATGGGAAATTACTTGCAATGATACAAAATTATTCAAGATGTGTTCCTTAATTATTTTAGAACAATGTACATGAAAATGACAGAAAGCAATCCTGATGCAGGTTTTAGCAACCAGCAACAAGGCCGCTGGCAAGTTATAAATTCATCAAGGACGGGGCAGAGGGCGAGGCAACCCTTACAAAACGATTTGAAACTTTGACAACAAACAATGCCTTACCGCACTGTAAATTCTCACCAGTGGTGAAAGTACAGAGTGATGTGAACAGTTTGCAATATCTGGTTTCAGTGTAAGCTTACAGAACCTATAGGGACCGCTTAGGAGATAAGATCTTCTGTGGAAATACGAGAAGTTCTCTCCTGTCCCGAAATGATCTGAGATCCTGCGATTCTGATCCGAAGCTTTGTGCATTAACACATCTCATCATCCACTGGACTCAGAACAAACATATACACGACTGACAGTCTAATAATTTTTACTGTAAGCTACTGTTTTTACAACCTTCATTTTCCCTCCTGGAAAATCAAGTTCAGTGTTCTGGCTAATTTACTTCGAATCAATTACACTCGATTAAAAACTGTTAAGGATCTTTTAGGACACAGTGCCAGCTGCATGCTCAAATTTGATGGGTCTAAATTTAACAGCAGCTCTGACAGTCGTCCTGCATTTACTACACGGTGGTGGGAAAATACAAGTTGGAACCACAGCATAAAAGTAATAGTAAACAGATAACAGATTATTGAAATGTGTTGTTTAACAAAGAAATACTTTACACTTGTTGATAGGGTTCGTTTAACAGTTTGCCACAGTCTTCAAGACAGAGAAGTTTTCTCAGAAACACCACAAGCTGTTTGCGTTTGTTTTTTCTTCTTCTTCGTCTTATTGAATTCAAGAGAAAGGAAGTGCTCCAAAGTGGAGCCAGAGATAGGAGGTACTACAACAATAAAAGCTAGTTTGTTTAATAAATAACTAGTAGAGTACATATACACATATCTCCTCTGAGTGCTACCTCACAAGCTACCACTAAAACAACTGCAAACTATGTCACCAGAAGGCACAACAACGGGAAGTGAAACCTGCCCAACGACATGGTACTTGCAGAGAGTTAGAGGTGTCAAACACACAATCACTACATGAACTGACGCTACACGTCTGCACTATCATACACAAACACACTCACAAACAGCTTTCTTCCCCCCTTCAGCTACACTACACAGCCTTTTATCCTATTATCTGCAATTATATCTCATTACTACAATTACCTATACTAGACTGTTTGCATTGCATTTATAGCAATCACTATGTTTAGCACCATAAAGGAGAAGTTCACTTCCAGAACAAAAATCTATAAATAATTTACTCACCCCCTTGTCATCTGAACTGTTCATGTCTTTCTTTCTACAGACCCAGTGTTTACTAGCATGGAGAAGGAGGACCGCTCCAAAGTTGTTGCATGTGGAATGACACAAAGTTATATGTACCATTTTGTTAGTAAAGAGCATATGATATATTCGCACTTTCTTGGTCTTCGCACGTTCGCTTTGTAACACTGGGTCTGTAGTACTTTCGCCTACGTCACGCGTGACCTTTTGATGCGATTATGTAGCACGTAGTATCGCAGATGCGCATCCCAGAGCTAGTGCTAGACTAGCGATTGTGGTTAAAAAATATACAATTTTTTATTTTTTCTAAGAAAATGGCCGATCGTTTCGCTAGATAAGACCCTTCTTCCTCGGCTGGGATCCTTTACAGCTCTTTGAAGCTGCATTTAAACTGCATTTTGTAAGTTCAAACTCGCGGGCACTAGGGGTGCTCCGATCAGGATTTTTGGGGCCGATCACCGATCACCGTATCAACCGATACCGATTACAGGGTCTATTTCAAGCCTTATCATGTAGCATTATTTATTAGACTATATTTAACAACAATGTAAATTAAGTATTGAAATTACGAGAAGAGGGATATCATGAATTGATAACTGTATTTATTGGCAAGCAACATGTGCAACATGTCAACTTAAAACATAGCAGCCTGTGATTGGTCAGTAACTGGGAACAGCTTAGAGCTGGACAAATACAACTTTCCTGTAGATTATATAAAAATAAATAAAATAACAGACAGAACAAACAGAGTCTACCTAGAAATTAACTGATGTCATGTTGTCCTTCATAAGGCTGTGGACATGTGTAAACACGTGTTTAGGTATAACTCAGGGGCGTTTCTAAGATTTGAAAACATCAGGGGCTGTCTGTTCTGGTCCATTGTTCACCTAAGTCATGTCTGTATTTTAACTTAAATACTGCATTAGATGAATAATAGAAAGTCATGAAGTCCAGACTGTAATGTCTTAGTGCTTTAACAGTTTATATTTTATTTAGATTTATCTTTTTTAAGGCTTATTTAATTTAAGGCTTTTGTACATACTGGGTATGTAATAATATTCAAAAGGGTCCTTATGTCAGGGGTTTTCAGAACCCAGAAGACAGTGGACTCAGAACCCAGAAGACAGTGGGCTCAGAACCTAGAAGACAGTGGGCCTCCTTTTCGACACAACATACATTTGTTAGCCAACTCTTATAAACTGTGTTAACATTAAATATTAAAAGTTACACTGTTATCTGAATAATAACATCGTTGTGTTTTCTGACCATTTTTTTAAAATTGTCGTCGCGCTCAAGGTCTGTAAGGTGTTTTAGTCATGTGGTATGAAAGCGGCGCTGTGGCGTATGACATTACAGTACCGCGAGAGCGGTTCTAGAGCATATTCCAGTGCACAGTCTCGCGGTATTTTGGCCTGTGTGTGTGTGTGCGCGCGCAGAGAGAGATGTCAGTCAGCTGAGTGGGTGGTGCTCGAGTTGCTGAACTCTCCCACTCTCTCTTAGAGCTAGCCAACTTTGAAAACTGCTTATATTCCTTTACGTGACTAACCTTCAAATGTCTGATGAGGTTCGTGGTTCCCGCCTCGTGGAAATTGGTTGTTACACAGGTTGCAGATTGCTAAAGTATTGTCTTTTTCACACACTATGTAGAATTGCCAGACCGGTAAAGCCATTTAAGCAGCATGCAAAAAAAAATTGCGTCATCTGATCGGCCATTATAGAGACCACCGATCAAACATCCCAAAGCAATTATCGGCCGATTATGATCGGTGACCGATCAATCGGAGCACCCCTAGCGGGCACCACTGAAGTCCACTATATGGAGAAAAATCCTGCAATGTTTCCCTCAAAAAAACATCATTTCTTCATGACTGAAGGAAGAAAGACATGAACATCTTGGATGACAAGGAGGCGAGGAAATTAACTGTAGAGTTTTTATTCTGGGAGTGAACTTCTCCTTTAATTCTTATTTATTTCATCTAACTTAATCGATTAACCATTTGCATTACTGGTATACTTCCTAGTGTTTACCTTCACCTGTACACACTGTTAACACGTATCATCTACAGTTTAAAGCCCTGCTAGTATGCTGTGAACTGCAGGTCACTGGCTCGTGCAATAAAGTTGAGTGTAATTGAACCTAAAGTTAATTAGCAGCCTGCTAGGGCTTTTAAGATTAGACGGTAATGGAAATGACCCTTGTTTGTTGAAATAAATTCTTAGCTTTATCGAACATGCCAGTGAAGTGAATGCAGATGTTAACACAATACTCGGCAACCCCAACAAAGTAGTTTTCTACATGTCTGTAGTTTACTTGTAGTGATAAAAACCCTATAAAGCACTTATAAAGAGATGAACCGCTTTATTTCCAGGCTTTATGTCAGCAGAGGAGTCTTCGATTATTTGAAGCAAGACACCTCAGTTATTATGCTGGACAGGAAAGCTACTGACCCAGTAAACCGAAGCAAACCATCATACATGTGAGTTAATGCAAAACAAATCCAGTTCATGAGATGCACAGAGAAGAGAAAAGCACGTTACCTGCCACATACTGCTCTTTTCTTCACCGTGGGAAAATCAGCTCTCCACCAACCAACTGCACCACTTCACCATTGCTAAGACGAAATAATAGTCTAGTCAGAAATCAAGTAACGAGTCTGTGCGGTGCACCATGGCATGGTCCACAAAATCGTCAAATCTAACAACCTCTCCCTAGTTTCGTTGTTAATCAACGCGGATAATGAACGCGCAAGACTTCCCTCTGCTCCACTACAACGTGTCGACGCGCCGTTCACCTGCCGAATGCTCAATATCTCCACACTCCCTACATAGGCACACTCCGAGGACAGTACAAAACAATAGCGCCTAGTGCACTATGTATGATGGGTGAGTCTATTTGAAAGTTAACCAACCTTATAGCCGCGGTTGGTCCTTTCGAAGAAAAGTGTTGTTTGGATTACAACTGCGTAAAAATCGCGCAGTACGCCTTTCATATTGAATATTATTTCAGTTGATGTGTAACTATGAAAGTGTTTACATTACTTATTAATATTGTACCATGTTATGTGGCGTGCATACGGAACAAATGTGACCTTTTTAAAAGTAACTTTTAAAAACATCTGCATTGCGATTCTTAGACGCAGTACTCCTTGGAAAAATTCTCGGCTGTAAAAGCGGAAGTGGGTGTATTGTCATCTCCAAGCGCCTCCTACTTCTTGAAATATTTTTTAAAATGTAGCGACATCGGAAAGTACATGACTAATGCACAACTAAAATCATCAGTGTCCGGGTTGGATTTGGGGCAATGGACGAGATTCGGTAAGTGATCAGTAATATCCACTTGATGTTAGCTGGAAGCTAAAAACAGCTAGGGTCCAGTTACAAATACCTTCCATTCAGACGTAGTGCACTACGTAGGATGCAGATGTTGTCATGGTGCACATATATATTTATATGGCAGCCATTTGGGTTAGAATCTTACATAGGAAGTGTTTGGTGGTACTGGTGAAAAACGAAGGAATAACAGGAATATCATTACAGCATAAAAATAGATATTTTTGATAGAAGGATAGCTAGTGGACATTGGCCAAGATGAGAGGGGGAACCATGTGGGATAATCAGGATGCACAGTGTGAGGTTCTGAAAACTTTCCCTGCATTCCCAGTTGTTATAGATAGAAATTGTTTAGTTAGTTGGGTTTTGTCATGCTGATATGTATATGAATTCCTGTTGTATATATGTTAATTCCTGTTTTTGCAGTCCATTACTCCCTCAGCACCAACAGAACGTTGAGGACCCTTCTCCGAACCTGAGGCCGAGGCACGAGGAGCTGATACCCACACCATGTGGACCAGTGGGTCACCTTTATCTTTGGCATGAATCACTTTTAAACTCATTCTCTCCCATCCCATTCAGCGGTATGTTTTTCTGTTTCATATCTAGATAAAGCGGTGGTCGGAGCTCCAGTGCCTCGTGAAGGTCTACTTCTGCTTCACTTGCTGCTCCATGCTGGTGCTCCTCATCCTCACTATAATCAACATCGCAAATGAGAGCTGGAAAAAGGGCGAAGACGATGACCTCAGTGTCTCTCTCATCCAGCTTGTGGGCATCTGTAAGGAGCAATATAATACGCAATATACAGTCCAGAAAGTCTTCATGTACAAAGCATCCTCTACATTCTTTAAGACTTAGACTTTCTGTCTGCTTCCGATTTCACAATATTTTGATCAGATATTTCGGTCTGTTATGACAACTTGGTGCAAGTTTCTCTGAAATGCAATGATTTCAGAAAACCGATAAGCAAACAGAGATAAAGTAAGGACTATGTCAGCGTTTTCTTTAACATGATCTCTATTTATCACTTTTTGATGTACTCACGGTTTCTGTTGTGCAATGGATCACGTCTGCCAGACACATTATAGCCAGATCTCAGACATCATGAGAACTTCTCCTGCTATGTAATGCTTTTCCCAAGGCATTAGTAATGCCTAATAATGCATTGTGCTCCCTCAAGCAAATGGTATGCATATCAGTTAGTGTGATGTTATTAAATATAGTATGTCTGTGATGTTTCCCCAGTGTTCTGCGTGTACTACATCACACGAGGCGTGCTGCAGGAAAACTGGCAGGAGCTAAGCATCTTTGGGCTTTGTGTGCTCGTGGTCATGGTGCGCTCTGTCGTCAACTTCAGCGTCCGGAAAGACAAAGATATGCTTCTAATGGTATGCTAGCCGTCATTTCAACACCAGCTGCCATTACAGCACCAATAAACCACAATCAACCTCCTCCTTTGGTGTAGCTGATTTGGCCTGTTAGAGCTGCATGCTTGTAAATTTTGCATCTAAGATGGAATTTGGCCAAGAAGGTTTTTTTTTTTTCTTTTTTTTTTTTTTTCAAGCAGATCACATGACCCAGGGCTTTCCAAATGCAGAAGTTAAAATAGGAACACACAGATAGATATGATTAAGCAAAAGGAAGTCAGTTGCTTAAGAGCAAAACTGATGACAAGATTACAACTCCTCAGTCTTCCTCTAATGTAAATATCCAAGGGTTTCATGGAGCACTGATTTGTGTTGTGTGAAATGAGCATGAAGACCAAGTCAAGCGGTTTGTTTGGAATCTCCTCAGGTTATGATTATTTGTTTTGCAGGTGAGGTTTGTGTGCATCATGTGTGTGGGTGTGATACACCTGATCTGTGCCTTGCTGCTCATCCTCAGGCCCAACATGATGGCCTTCAGGGTGGGCGGAGCTTTGGAAAGCCTGCAGAAGCAATATTTCTTTCTCAATCTCTGCTTCTCAATGGTGACTTTTGATCTTCAGGCACAGGTAATTTTCTTCATTTTAATGTACATTTTCATCATTTGAGTAGAAGCATGGATATTACATACACTGATGAGGGATATGTAGGGCAGGGCAGTACCAGGAGGTCAGTGATTTCTGGAGTATTGGTGTCCCCACAAATGAAGGTTCGAAGGACATTGTCGCATGTTATCCAAAATTCACCAAAAAAACAGGTCTGCCATGATTTGCTGAAACACTGGTGTGACTGTGTGCACTGGGCATTGGTAGCTCATGTGGATAAGGCTCTGGGTCGTTGATCAGAAGATCGGGGTTCAAGTCCCAGCACCACCAAGCTGCCATCGTTGGACCCTTGAACAAGGCCCCCAGCCCACCCTGCTCCAGGGGTGCTGCATTATGGCTGACCCTGCGCTCTGACCCCAACCCCCAAGGATGGGATATGCAAAGAAAGAATTTCACTGTGCAGTAATGTATATGTGACAAATAAAGACAACTTAACTGTATGAAGAAGGAAGAATCCTCTGCTCCAAAATCTCCTTCTGTTTTGACTGTTGTGTGTCGCTGATAACATTTAATAAAGCAAAAACCTGCCAGAGAAGAGAAGTTATTTGGCCACACTGACCAGACATATGTTTATCGGTGAAAACGTATGGTGATAGTAGTACAGTGGAACCTCAGCATATGAATTTAATTCATTCTGGAGGTGAGTTCTTAAGGTGAAAATTAGTATTATGATACGAATTTTCCCATAAGAAATAATACCACCCAAAAATATTACCAATATTACCCATTTCCAAGAGTCCACACAGGAAGTCGTGCCACCAAGTTTGGGCTAAGAATAGAACAGACCACCCATGCCACCAATCTGTCGACAAAAAAAAACAGCATGTGCAAAAATTGACGCAAGACGAAGGCAATGTTGGTATTGTGGGTCGACACTTTTGAAACAGCTTTCCCTGACTGAAAATTATTTTTTTTATATAATTCGTTAACTGCTTTAGTTGGCTTTACTTGGCTTTCCACTGACACGAACAAGTTTTGAACAGCTCCCGGACATACACACAACTGGCGTTCATATGCCGAAAATGCTTCATATGCCAAGGCAATTCTTGCAAAATTTCAATTCTTAAGGCGAAAATTGGTAAGGGAGGGCATTTGTATGCCGAGGTTCCACTGTATTAACCTTTGGGGCTGTTTTGCTGTCAGTGGAACTGATGCATTACATAAAGTGGAAAGAATCCAAAGTGGCACAATGTGAAAAATGTTCAGTCTTTCATCCTGAGATTGCAAGTTTGAATCTGACCATGCCACAGCCATCTGAGCCCAATAGAGCAAAACAGTCGGTGCTGTCTGGGTGGCAGCGGTGACTCACCAGTCAGCTCTGCCCTTTCAATTTACGTCATCCCGTGACACAAAAAAGATCACTTGGCTGGCTTTACATGTCTCAGAGGGAGCATGTGATAGCCTTCACCTTCCCCGGTTTGTAGCTGTTGTATAATAGGGAACAGCTGACTGGTCAGAGCTAATTGGGAACTGGCCACTACAAAATTGGGAAAGTGGACAGACTCCTGAAGAATGATTACTGTCCCAGCAGAACAGTGACCCATTGGGGAAATGGCTAAACCATGCTAAAGTCAAGCTTTTCATATGACATTTTACAAGCAGCTAACCGGATCAAGAGTCAATTATGGCGATCAGACGTAGCTGATTGAGGTGAAAACGGCTAAGAGACATCCATCCATCTCTTTTTTTTCCTCATCTGTACCACTTATCCTACACAGGTTCGTGGGGAACCTGGAGACATCTCAAGGTACTCAAGGCACAAGGCAGGAGACACCCTGTACAGGGTGCCAATCTATTACAGGGCACAAACACACACCCCATTCACATGCTACAGATTATTTAGACATACCACCCTTTGGACTGGGGAGAAAAAAGGTGGAACCTGGTCGAAACCCCAAAAGGAAGAACATTCAAACTCCATGCATGCAGGTCAGAGGTGGGAATCAAACTCCCAACCCAAGAGGTGCCAGACAAACATGTGAAAAAGAGCACATGCAGAAATCACTGAAATCACAAGACTGCCATGAGCTATAAGTGCAAGTCTGTGTACTTCCTGTAATAGAGTGTTATGAGTGCCTTTTTCAGCTTCTTAGCAGGTTTCTTCACTTTTTTTAGTGGGACAGGAAATAACTTGCTGATTGTGAGATAGGATCAATGCCATCAAGAGTAAATGGACTAACAGAGATAATCCTCCACTCTCTTTTAAGGCAAAATAAGCACTGTGCAATGATTTGCTGTTAACAAATGGTATAAAGTGGATTGTTTTTGACTTTTGTGGAACCACAAACAACAAGTATCACTCCCTGAAGAATGTAAAGTCCATGGGTTGGAATTGGACCTGATCTAGTGCCTCCTAACTGGACAAATCAAGACAAACCTCCAGGTGGTGGTGATATTTAAGTTGGTTAAGTGTTTTAAGTGTGATGTTTTGTCTTGCACAATGTTAGGGTTTAGGTTTAAGCTTATAGGATGAGATGTTCTGCCTCCACCTCCTGGATTTATGGGTTCTGCGGCAAGGTCTGTCTCAATAACAGCAGCATGCCGTGACAAAGTCTGGGGCTGATTTATTTCTACCCCAGATTTACACAACATTACTGTCAGCTACACTGACACATTTCAATTACACTGGGGCTAATTTTAAGCTCACTGTCCAGTAAAATGTTATCAGCAGCAGTTGAGAAGGATTCCAAATGCCTGTAGAGAACCTAGCAAACATTGTAAAGTCAAGTACAAATTACAGGAAGGGATCAGCTGCAGAACCTGTAGTTGAATGTCGGTGATGGGTCAACATGTTGTAAAGATCGACCATAACTATTTGTTTTTGCCCTTGTATACAATGTCCTGTCACATATTATCATTTCTACAGCGAATGCTGGCGATTTCTGTGCATCTCTACATGCTTATTGTCATAAACAGCAGTGTTAAATAAAATAAAGAAGATTATAGGGTGAGGGGATCTCTCCTGGCTACAAGCATTTGGTTAATGAGAACAATGAATCATTTATATACTCGACTGAGAACAAAGGTGCATATTATATCCATATAAATGTGCTATTAATTAAAGAGTTAAAGAGTTTCTAACATCTAAATTCTGTTGAAAACCTGTGGAATAACTTGAAGATGGCTGTACACAGGAAACTCCCTCACAGTTTAAAAGCAAAGTGGAACAAAATTGCCAAATCAAGATGTGCTAAGTTGGACTCTTACCCAAAAAGCCTGCTGTATTACAGGCAAAAGGTGCTTTAACAGAGTATTAGTTACGGATATTCGTTACACACTTAAGCAACCAGGATATTCTACTTTTTTTTTTTCTTTAGCTTTCGATTTGTTTTTCCCTTGAATTGTCTTGGTTACCCTATTACATTAACTGTGTGGGAAAAGATCTGACTTTATTTATCTTGGTTTCTTTCTTTTTTTTAACAGGAGTGTGTAGACTTTTTAAAGACATTGAAATTAGACCCAGACCCATACGAAACGTTGAACAATGACTTTAAATGTTAAACTGTGTTTTACCCTGTTCACCAGCTGTGCTTGTGCATCCTAATCCTGACATCGGGCCCCTCTGTGTCCACCGCTCACACTATCATTCTGGGAATCGGAGTCGGTTGGGCCATCATTACTGCTGTGACTGGAGCCATTTCCGTAAGTCACTATCATTCAGAGGTGTTTCACATTCAGCTTTTGGGATTTTCTCAATTTGAATGCAAATTTTGCATGATATGGTAAGGATTGTACTAAACTCTGGTGGACTGCAGATCTTCAAGAGACCCTGGAAATTCCTGTGCATGATTTATCATCTAATGAATGCTTAGTAGGGCAGCACGGTGGCTTAGTGGTTAGCACTGTTGCCTCACAGCAAGAAGGTCCTGGGTTTATATCCTGGGTTCGAAGAGGCAGGGGACAGTCCAAAAACATTAGGTTGATTGGTAATTCTAAATTGCCCATAGGAGTGAGTGTGAGTGTGTGTGGTTGTCTGTTTTTATGTGTGGCCCTGTGATGGACTGGTGACCTGTACCCCTACCTTTCACCCAATATGTGCTGGAATAGGCTCCAGGAGACCCCCATGACCCTAATTAGGAATAAAGCGGGTATAGAAATCTAGCTTTTATCACTCTCGGAGTATTGCTCATACATCGCTCTCATCTCAAATCTGCTTTTCATTTATTTTTCAGGTCTTAAAAGAAGTGAAGCCACTGGTCTGGATTTTTGTCCTCCAGAACTTACCTCAGCTGGCTTATTTTATTTACCTGCTGTACACAGTAAGTCTGGAACCACACCTTTATTTACCGTCTTGTTTACATTACGCACATGATGTACATGCGCAGCTGAAGAAAAGATTTATCTAGAATGTGAGTGAACAGTCAGATGCCTATTTGCTTTCTTTGTAGATCATTTCTGACTGGGGACAGAGTCCAACGTACATACTGGAGGCCGCATCCATAACGGGCTGTCTGATCTCGGTGGCCATCAAATGCGTGCTGTTCTGGGGCTTGTTCCATCTCTACCGCAGCTTCGGCCAGGGTCTACGCGAGAGAAGTAAGGGTTGTGATGTGCTTGATATCAAAAGAACTGAAAACATTGCCCATTGTGATGCTTTTCTGATCAACTGCCTGAGGGTTGTGTAAGAGTTACCCAAGGGGTGTGTAAGAGCCGACTGAGGGGTATGTAAGAGTTGACTGAAGGGTGTGTAAGGTCTGACTGAAGGGTGTGGCTAAACTCAGTCAATTAATTCTGGATGTGATGCACAGAATATTTGAAACTCTAATGGTCTAATCATTACTTTAGTGGCAGCTCTACATTTTGCATGCATACTGGACTGATGCCATTGATTTCTGCACACCCTTGCAAAAGGTTTGCTGAAAGAAAGACCATTAGGGTACACCCATTAGGCCATCTTTTTTTGTTTTGTTTTCAGTATACAAAACTTTAGTCTACGCAAGCAGAATAGTGTGAAAGCATGTCAGGATGCCACTAAAGGTTTGCATTACCCAGAGTGCTCTGCTCCTTTTCAGCTCAACTCATCCTTGCTTCTGGTCTATTTCATTGTAGAACTCTTTATTTGACTAAAAATCTCAGTGTCTGATTATGTTTGTTTCTGTTTCTCTTCATTCTCTTCAGTGTTTGCTGCAGATAAGCAGTAAAGATCATTATGAAGTGGACCAGCAAGAAAAATCTCTGCACTGAGGACAGTGAGTAGGGAGTCCAAATAACGCAAACTCACAAATCTTAAGCTAAGCAGCTTCTTCAACTGGAAGACATATCTATAAATCAATTTCGGACGTAAACTAAGAGAGCCAACACTGCCATTATTTCTTCGATATTCCATACAAAGAGTCTACAGAAATCCAGCTCTAAAATCTTTAAGAGAACAAATACTCAGAGGAATTCATTTTTATCTGTAAAGGTTAAGATTGATTTTTATTGAACATGGAAATGCCAAGTTAATCATGTAATGTTATTAACTCCATCTTTATCTGTTCTCTGTTTTTATGCTTTGTGAACCTTTTAACTCCAATCTCTTCTTTTCAGTATTTCTTTTATATGTTAATTTATGACTGGATACATATCAACAAATTGTACCAATATGTACCAAACTGCATGCCTGTATATTTTCAGTAGCAGTTACGACGTCTATTCAAAACATACATCAGACACTCCATTGTAAATCACGAAATAATCTAAGCATATTACAGTGTTTCTAATTATATGACATCAGTTTAAAACCTTCAGCAAACACTGAATTGCATGCAAAAGCACTCCATACTGGGATTCATTTCACTTGGATGTACAGCAGGGTCCAAAAGTCTGAGGCCACAATGAAAATATAGGATTTTTTTATTTATTTAAAAAATCCCCTGAATGTTCTAGAGGGGAAAAAATGAAACCATCTTGCTTAATCGCTATACAAGATGCACAATTTCTAGGTCACTGTTTGAATACAAGTAGATTCGTCTTGGTACGAAAGGTCGGATTTTCAGTTCGTCTCATCCGGTCTATTCAAGCATGTAATCAGGCGACACACTGATGGATTTGATCTAAAACGGATCATCAGGTTTTAGACAAACTTTTGGAGGTCATGCCAGCTCGAGTGCATACTCTTTAATTAAAGCCAAAACACAAATACTAAGAAACTCGAATACACAAATACTGAATCATTAAATTGAAAATACCAAGCAAGAGCATTTTCACAAGCAGGTTTCACTTCCATTGTTCTCAGACTTTCCGGACAACACTGTATGTGAAAGTGTTTTGTTTTTTTTCTCCCTTTGCTGTTATTCCCTTGAGAGCACATTTTTACTGTGAATGTTACTTGGTTATTGATTTATGATTTTATACGCTAACCTCAGAATGCTTTATCATTTCAACACACACAATGAGCTCAGTGTTAAGGAAGTGTTATGAAAGGGAACAAAATTGTTCTCTTTTCTCTCACATTGTTCTCTCCTGTGATGTTTGATTACTGATCCCTATGTAGGGAAACCAAAGTTCACTGACCTTAATAAAATAGTATACTTTTTTATTTAGGTAACCGATGCTCTTTTTTTTTTTTTTGTAGATTCCAGCACTGTTTCTACTTTACATGCTGTACAGAACCGAAAAAGTTTAACCGTTATGAATGTTTTCTGTTCTGTGTTTTGATAATATGATTTTATTACTATCAGAAACATGTATTTATGATACAAAATTTAATAAATATATTTTAAACTATTTTCAGATGCTGAATGTTTGTCTTGCTCTTTGCGAATGAGGTTTCGTCCACTTTAATAGAAACCTCTGCTCATTCATGCGATTTTCTATTCAGCCAATCATGTGGCAGCAGTGCAGTGCATAAAATCATGCAGATATGGGTGAGTTAATGTTCACATCAAACATCAAAATGTGGGAAAAGTGTGATTTCTGTGACTTGTGGTGTGATTGTTGGTGCCAAACGGGCCGGTTTAAGTTATCGAGAAACTGCTGATCTCCTGGGAATTTCACAAAAAACACAGAGTAAGTGACAGCTGTAGAAACACCTTACTGAGAAGAGAGGTCTGAGACCAGATTGGTTTGAGCTTCCAGGAAGGGTAAAGTAAGTCAAATAATGAACAAACTGTGGTGAACAAAAAAGCATCACAGCATGCACAAAACCTCAAATCTTGTGGAGGATGGGTTACCGCAGCAGAAGACCACATCAGGTTTCATGGACAAGGATCAGCAACTCACTGAAACCGAACAGCTGAATACTGGAATAAGACCAAATGAGTTTCCCCCCTACTTTTCAACTGTCCAATTTGGGTGTCTGTGCCTCAGATTCCTGTTCTTGGCACTTGTATCTCATACACCCCAAGATTTAATGTTTTGACCAAACTAAGATGCTTTTCTTATTACCACATTTGTAAACAGACTATTTGAGTTACTATACCCTTCCTAGCAACTCAAACCAATCTGGCCATTTTCCTCTGACCAACAGAAAGACTCAAACCAGCCCGTCTGGGAACATGAGCTGTCCCACAGTTCTTCTCCTATCTATGTTTGTCATGAGCATTACCTGAAGCTCTTGACCTGCTTCTGTGTGATTTTATGCATTGCACCACTGCCACATGATGGCCTAATTAGATAACTGCCTAAATGAGCAGGGTTTAGGTGTTCCTATTAAAATGGATGGTGGAAAGAAGGAAAACCTTTTCAGCCATGCGTAAGAAATGAGAGGTAATATTCCACATTTTCGAGAGAAGGACCTGAGTGGCACCAGAGTGGTCCTCTCAATCCTCTTAATTTTCAGTGCACATTTTGGTTTAATCTCGGTCTCCTAGCTAGCTGATTCAACTCCTCAGCTAAACAACAAAAACAACAGGATGTAAATGTGGGTACTTCAGGACCATGACTGCGGTGGCTCATAGGCATTAAATATTACGTTTTATTGTAAGAATGTGTTGACATCTCTGGCAGCAAGATGTCTTTCTCTCTTTCTTTTGTTTATAAGGATTCTTCGCTGAAATAAGCTACAGTGCTAGTAGCTAGTGCATCCTGGTGCCATGTGTTCCTCAGGTAAGTGACGCACACGCACCCGGCCATCCATGTGATGTAAAAGAAAACATGATTCATCAGACCAGGCCACCTTCTTCCATTGCTCCATGGTCCAGTTCTGATGCTTATGTGCCCATTGTTGGCACTTTGGTGGTGCACAGGGGTCAGCATGGGTACTCTGACTGGCCTGCGGTTATGCTGGCCTAAACGCAACAAACCGCACTGTGTATTCCGACACCATTCTATCAGAACCAGCATTAACTTCTTCAGCTATGTGAGCAACAGTAGCTCGTCTGTTGGATCGGATCACACGGGCCAGCCTTCACACCCCACATGCATCAGAGTGCCTTTTCTGCCCATGATGATGTAAATGAAATGTGGAAAAATCGAGGGAAAAATAAACATTACAGTATAGATGGCATAAAGAATAATGAAGGAAGAAATGCTGAAATCCTGGAGTTCAGGGTGTAAGGGAGTGTTAATAGTTGCAGATATTCTACCACTGGAGTAGCACTGAGGCATCAACAGTCTTCAAAAATCAGCTTAATACTTTAGTTTTTAGCATTATACTGTATATGGCATATGGCATGCAAAATGTCAACAAGGTGGAACAAGAGAAAACAGCCTGTTTAGGGGTATATATATATATATATATATATATATATATATATATATATATATATATATATATATATATATATAAAATCCACTGTTTGTGATTATATGTGGATTTTGTAATAGGACAATTGCAGTTTATATGACTATTATTTTTTAATATTCCCTGCATATATTGGGGCAAAAAGGTAATCTACTAAAGAAACACCGAGAATTTCAGAACGTCAGAAACTTCTAATAATCAGGTTACTGTTACTTTCTCCCCTCATCAGTTTAAGTCCAGAAAGTGATTTTTATCCGATTTATTTACAAGGGTTATAAATGTTGCATCTTTTTTCTGTGAGCATGAATTTACTGGTCACCTGCAAAACAGAAACAGATCATTAGCTACAATATTTTGTAATAAAATAAAATAAAAATATGAATAAAAATAAATATGACCCTCAGAAGAGATAACCAATTTCTGCCTAAACAAAGAACTTGATTTAATTCCCTGAACTTAGTGCAGAAAACACGTAATTTTCCACAAGATTATGACTATACCAGCTTTATCCAGTATTCTATCGTTTGGAGTCCAGTCGTTGTCCCGATCAGGTTTAACCTAGTAAACAGCACCACCTACTGGATTTATTCTGAACTACAATTCACATACTTTTAAATCCATCCAGAACGACTTGAATATAAATAATGACACCAGGGGAGATTCTAGGATTTTCATTTAAGGGGGGACTCAGCCCCCAGTAAGGGTATAATAGTAAAAAAATAAAAATAAATAAATAAAATTAAATAAACGTTTGACTAACAGGATAGGATTGTAAACATATTGCAGCATTCCACTGTATTTGACTGCTGTAAAATGCTGTGTTTTCAGGCATGTGTAATACATTACCTAATATGATTTAAAAACTATTACATCAACAGCTTTTCATTGATGCAGTGTTAACTTTCACTGTTGTTTCCACTGATTCTGGCATACCCACAAACTGTGGTAAAAGTTTTGTTTTCACCATGACACAAACATTTAGAGTCTAACATCATTCAATGACTATATTCTTGGATTTGTAAAGTACGCCAATGTAAATTCATATTTAATCAGATGAAGACTTATTGCATAAATAAATGCTAGTGTTTTGCATCAGTGGTGTTTTTTTCTATTAATAAAAATCTCTGAAATCAAATAGTTGAAGACACACATCTTATGTAAGAAACTGTCAGATTTGCACTTATTTTTATTAGTTGAGTTTCCTCTTGCATATTCAGTCTCTATAAAGAGGTGTTTGTGGTGATTTTAGACTTTTTGCAGGGTGAGGTTTAGGGGTGACAGACAGACATATACTGAACAGTGTTGTGACAATATTGAGCTTAACTCTTCTCAATCAAATAAGCAGCAGCATCAAACACGGGCTGCTGTTTTTTCCCCCCCTCATATAATATACACCGCTCAGCCATAACATTGTGAGCAGTGAGAGGTGAAGTGAATAAGACTGATTATCTCCTCATCACGGCACCTGTTAGTGGGTGGGATATATTAGGCAGCAAGTGAACATTTTGTCCTCAAAGTTGATGTGTTAGAAGCAGGAAAAATGGACAAGCGTAAGGATTTAAGCGAATTTTACCAAGGGCCAAATTGTGATGGCTAGACCACTGGATCAGAGCATCTCCAAGACTGCAGCTTTTGTGGGGTGTTCCCGGTCTGCAGTGGTCAGTACCTATCTAAAAGTGGTCCAAGGAAGGAACAGTGGTGAACCGGTGACAGGATCATGGGCGGCCAAGGCTCATTGATGCACGTGAGGAGTGAAGACTGGCCCGTGTGATCCGATCCGAACAGACAAGCTACTGTTGCTCAAATTGCTGAAGAAGTTAATGCTGGTTCAGATAGAAATGTGTCAGAATGCACAGTACATGATGGGTCAAGGCTGTTTTGCCAGCAAAAGGGAGACTAACAGAATATTAGGCAGGTGGTCATAAAGTTATGCCTGATCAGTGTGTAGGAAAAAGATATAGTTCTTTTGGAAATGGGTATATATTATATTTATAATTATACATGTATATGCACTGAGTTGGATGTGACTCTCTTTTTTTCCCCCCTAATACGTAAACAGCCTGTGACGTGATCTGCGTTTCAGAAAATCTGTGAAGTCACAGAACACGTGACGTCACGGCGCGTGAACTATAAAAGCAGGGCTGAGCTCGGCTTCCACATTTCATTGAAACCTTTCTGCTTATCTTGAGAAGAAAGAATTGATGGCGCCCAGTACTTTTGGATTTGACGCTCCACAGGAAATGTCCTTAGCTTACAAGGCTTTCCTCTACAAAACTTCATTTGAAGGTCTCCACAATGTCTACAGCGTCGGTGGATTTGTGGTGATCTGCCTGTTCGCAGCACTAGTCCTTCTGATGCTGTGCAACTTTCTGGCCGACTTAAACTGCAGCTGCAGAAAACCGACTACACAGGAGAACATACGCAAGGTTGCCCCACCGAAGCGGAGCCAAACTGTGTATTCCTCAATGCTTCCTCCTCGCAAGGACTTTGTGCTGGACATGGACGTGGTAATGAACGAGGTTCACACGCAGACGTCTGGTCAGACAGTGATGGAGATGCCAGAGGAGTCACGAGTCAATGTGGGGAAGAAGCCGCTGAAGATCCGGAAAATTTACAGAGCTAAATGGCGTAAAGCGAAGCATTCACGACATTTGTGAACATGCAAGCAGAGGTGGACAGTAACGAAGCACATTTACTTGAGTGCTAGTTACATTAATCAGAGGATGATTTTTTTTTTCCACTCTTGTAGCATCATGTGTCGTGAAGTTCAGTGGTTTTCCGTCGTTTTTTGAACTCTGATCAATTGCTGGCAAAATGGACGAAGATATGCTTTGGATATTATACACCACCAACGCATTGGTAATGATGTTAGTCAAAGTCAAAGAAGCTTTATTGTCACTTCAACCATATATAGCTGATGCAGTACACAGTGAAATGAAACAAGGTTCCTCCTAGACTAAAGGTGCTACACAGAACACAGACAAAGTACAGTGACGCAGACAAACAGAGCTATAACAGAGATAAAACTAAACTATACTTAAGGTGCAATCTTTAAACTAGTCATACAACAGAAGTGCACAGGATGACAAGACAGTGCAGACAAACAACATATAGACCGACTTTGTGCAAGACAGTGAGTGCAAATATTGAAGTGACACATGTAAACAGGATCAATATAAAAATGCAAAGTGAAATATAAAGTGACGTGCGTGCAAACAGGACAATTAGTATGTGTTTGTGTGTGTGTGTGTGTCTGTGTCCAGCACAGTTCAGTTCTCGTTCGGAACGCAGTACTTAGTTTTTGTGCATGTGTGTTATGTATGTGTGTGTGTGTCCGTGTCCAGCACAGTTCAGTTTCCTCTGCTGAGATCAGATCTCGGTTGTGTGTGTGTGTGATCAGTTCAGCTCAGTTCTCTGTTGAGATACCTGATTGTCTGAGGGAAGAAACTGTTACACAGTCTGGTTGTGCGGGTCCGAATGCTTCGGTACCTCTTTCCGGATGGCAGAAGTGTGTGTGTGAGGGGTGTGTGGGATCATCCACAATGCTGTTAGCTCTGCAGATGCAGCGTGTGGAGTAAATGTCTGTAATGGAGGGAAGAGAGACTCCGATGATCTTCTCAGCTGTCCTCACTATCCGCTGAAGGGTCTTGCGATCACAAGTTAACACACAAAAACGTATGCTGGGGTTATACAGGGGTTGGACAGTAAAACTGAAACACTGGCCAATTTAGTGTTGGAGGTTTCATGGCTAAATTTGACCAGCCTGGTGGCCGATCTTCATTGATTGCACATTCCACCAGTAAGAGCAGAGTGTGAAGGTTTAATTAGCAGAGTAATAGCACAGTTTTGCTTAAAATATTGCAGTGCACACAACATTATGGGTGACATATTCTGATATTTTGAACTCTGGTTCAAAAGAGGACAAATTGTTGGTGCACGTCTGGCTGGTGCATCTGTGACTAAGACAGCAAGTCTCTGTGATGTATCAAGAGCCATGGTATCCAGGGTAATGTCAGCATACCACCAAGAAGGACGGACCACATCCAACAGGAGTAACTGTGGACGCAAGAGGAAGCTGTCTGAAAGGGATGTCCGGGTGCTAACCCGGATTGTATCCAAAAAACATAAAACCACAGCTGCCCAACTCGCTGCAGAATTAAATGTCAACTCTCCTGTTTCCACCAAAACTGTCCATCGGGAGCTCCACAGGGTCAGTGTACATGGCCGGGCTGCTAGAGCCAAACCTTTGGTCACTCGTGCCAATGCCAAACATCGGTTTCAATGGTGCCAGCAGCGAAAATCTTGGGCTGTGGACAATGTATTGTTCTCTGATGAGTCCACCTTCACTGTCTTTCCCACATCCGGGAGAGTTATGGTGTGGAGAAACCGCAAAGAAGCGTACCACCCAGACTGTTACATGCCCAGAGTGAAGCATGGGGGTGGATCAGTGATGGTTTGGGCTGCAATATCATGGCATTCCCTAGGCCCAATACTTGTGCTAGATGGGCGCGTCACTGCCAAGGACTACTGAACCATTCTGGAGGACCATGTGCACCCAGTGGTTCAAACATTGTATCCTGAAGGCGGTGCCGTGTATCAGGATGTTAATGCACCAATACACACAGCAAGACTGGTGACAGAGTGGTTTGATGAACATGAAAGTGAAGTTGAACATCTCCCATGGCCTGCACAGTCACCAGATCTAAATATTATTGAGCCACTTTGGGGTGTTTTGGAGGAGCAAGTCAGGAAACGTTTTCCTCCACCAGCATCAAGTAGTGACCTGGCCACTATTCTGCAAGAAGAATGGCTCAAAATCCCTCTGGCCACTGTGCAGGACTTGTATCTGTCATTCCCAAGACGAATTGATGCTGTATTGGCCGCAAAAGGAGGCCCTACACCATACTAATGAGTTATTGTGGTCTAAAACCAGGCGTTTCAGTTTCATTGTCCAACCCCTGTGTATAACTCTTTGTTAAAGCAGTGTTGCTGTTGGGTGGTTGTACAGCTACAGTTGTGTAGCTGGGTTTTAAAACAGGTTGGATTTTTTTCTGACCAGTCTTCTTTTACAGACCATTTGATTCAAATGTGCATGAATGGATACACATAGTTGTGTACTTTTTTGTTGGGGGTGGTAGGAGTGTTAAATAAAAAAATGAAAATTATTATACCCGTCTTTTTTGCCAGTTCAGTTGTTTAATTTCTATAGGTTCTGTAACATTCTAAAAGCTCTTAATTCCACAGATACTACAAACTGGTCACCAGGTTTCTACAAAAGGTACTGTAAGTATTGCATACAACAATGCAACAATAATAAAACAATGCATTGACATTTACTTTTTACTTTTGATACTTAAGTACTTTTAAAAACAAGTACTTCTGTACTTTTACTTAATTAAAAATCTGTCTTTACAACTTTTACTTGTAATGGAGTAATGTTTGACCAGTAGTATCTGTACTTTTACTCATGTAAGGAAGTTGTGTACTTTGTCCACCTCTGCATGTAAGCAAATAAAGCTCTGTGCAATAATATATGGAGTCATGGCTTGTTTTTTGTGTTTTTCTTTAAATCCTTTACGTTAATTTACAAGAGTGGACACACTATGAGGTTATAGTAAGTTGATCGAACCCTTAAAGATTTACAGTGATTTTAACAGAAGAATTTTTCCACATCATTTAGTAGTGTTTTGATGTTTTCACGTCATTCAGTAGTGTTCTGATGATCTGATTTTTCCATGTCATTCACTAAATATAAACTCACCAGTACTAAATATAAACAAACTAGTACAACATACAAACTCACCAGTACTACATATAAACTCATAAGTACTAAATATAAACTCATCAGTACGACATATTTACATTTACATTTCTGGCATTTGGCAGACGCTCTTATCCAGAGCGACATACAAAAGTGCTTTAAGTCACTATCATTAAAAACATTAACACTGGTTCAATAGGTTACAGACTTAGGATACCATTTGCCTAAAATTGGATTTTTTAAAATTTATTTATTTTTAGGTAAAGTTGAGAGCTAGTTTAAGTGCATCAGGAAAAGGTAGGTCTTAAGACGTCGTTTGAAGACAGTCAGAGACTCTGCTGTGCGGACATCTAGGGGAAGTTCATTCCACCACCTCGGTGCCAGAACAGAGAAGAGTCTAGATGAATACCTACCTTTTACCCTGAGAGATGGTGGGATCAGTCGGGCAGTGCTAGTGGATCGGAGGGAGCAAGGAGCAATGCGAGGAGTAATAAGATCTTTGAGGTAAGATGGTGCTGTTCCATTCTTGGCTTTGTAGGCAAGCATCAGTGTTTTGAATCTGATGCGTGCAGCTACCGGAAGCCAGTGGAGGGAACGCAGCAGTGGGGTGGTGTGGCAGGTTGAATAGAAGCCGTGCAGCTGCATTTTGGATCATTTGCAGTGGACAAGTTGCATTCAGAGGAAGACCTGCCAGTAAAGAGTTGCAGTAATCCAGTCTTGAAATAACCAGAGACTGAACAAGCACTTGAGTAGCCTGTGTGGATAGAAATGGTCGGATCCTTCTGATGTTGTACAGAAGAAACCGACATGAGCATGTCACATTAGTAACATGGGAGGAAAAGGATAGTTGATTGTCCATGGTTACCCCAAGGTTGTGAGCAGTGGCTGAAGGGGGATCATTGAGTTGTCCAGAGATAATACAAGATCCTTGTCTGGGGACGAATCACCTGGGATGACCAGCAGTTCAGTTTTGCTGGGATTAAGTTTCAGCTGATGAGCTGTCATCCAGGATGAAATGTCTGCCGGACAAGCTGAGATTCGGGTAGAAGCTGTGGTATCTAAGGGGGGGAAGGAGAAGATAAGTTGGGTGTCATCAGCATAGCAGTGGTATGAAAAGCCGTGTGAGGATATCACTTTCCCAAGAGTGTGAGTGTAGAGGGAGAAAAGGAGAGGACCAAGTACTGAGCCTTGTGGGACACCAGTAGAGAGTCTGCGTGGGGCAGATGTCAATCCCTTCCATGTTACCTGATATGAGCGACCATCCAGGTAGGAAGCAAACCATTCCCATGCTGTTCCACAAATTCCAAGACTCCTGAGGGTGGACAAGAGAGTCTTGTGGTTAACCGTGTCAAATGCTGCAGTAAGGTCAAGGAGGATGAGGACCGATGACAGCTTGGCTGATCTAGCAGTATGTAGTTTCTCAGTGACTGCCAAAAGGGCAGTATCTGTAGAATGTGCTGCTTTGAAGCCAGACTGGTTGGGATCATGAAGGTTATTCTGCAAGATATAGTCAGACAGCTGATTATAAACAATTCGTTCGAGAATTTTTGAAAGAAAGGAGAGGAGTGATACTGGTCTGTAATTATTGATGTCAGAGGGATCCAAAGCAGGTTTCTTTAGTATAGGGATAACCCTTGCTTGCTTAAAGGCAGTTGGTACCTGTCCTGATGTAATGGATCTATTGATGACTGTACTAAATAAAAACTCACCAGTATGACATATAAACTCACCAGTACTAAATATAAACAAACCAGTACGATGTATAAACTCACCAGTACTAAATATAAACAAACCAGTACGACGTATAAACTCATCAGTACTAAATATAAACTCACCAATACTAAATATAAACTCACCAGTACTAAATATAAACAAACCAGTACGAGGTATAAACTCATCAGTACTAAATATAAACTCACCAATACTAAATATAAACTCACCAGTACTAAATATAAACAAACCAGTACGAGGTATAAACTCATCAGTACTAAATATAAACTCACCAATACTAAATATAAACAAACCAGTACGAGGTATAAACTCATCAGTACTAAATATAAACTCACCAATACTAAATATAAACTCACCAATACTAAATATAAACTCACCAGTACTAAATATAAACTCAACAGAACTAAATATAAACCAACCAACGTATAAACTTACCAGTACTACATATAAATTCACCAGTATGACATATAAACTCACCAGTACTACCCATAAACTTACCAGTACTAAATATAAACTCAACAGAACTAAATATAAACTCACCAATACTAAATATAAACCAACCAACGTATAAACTTACCAGTACTACATATAAATTCACCAGTATGACGTATAAACTCACCAGTACTACCCATAAACTTACCAGTACTAAATATAAACTCACCAATACTAAATATAAACTCACCAATACTAAATATAAACCAACCAACGTATAAACTTAACAGTACTACATATAAATTCACCAGTATGACGTATAAACTCACCAGTACTACCCATAAACTTACCAGTACTAAATATAAACTCACCAGTACTAAATATAAACTTACCAGTACTAAACATAAACAGAAATATACTGCATGAGTTAGTACATTGTTTTGGCCAAAAGGTGGCAGTATTAACTTTAATCTAAAACTAGTTGTTGTTTCGTCACTACGCCGTGGTACTGTTGATTTCTCGTTTCTGATTGATTAGAAGGCGTTGATTAATTTTCCATAACAGCAGCTCTGACAATAATTCCAGCTGCAAGGTTGATATCAATACACTTCGTTGCAATATATGATTACAACAGTAACAGATTACATAGGTACTTGTACAGCATACATAGTTTAATCAAAAATACAATATATTACCAAATGTTTTGGGACACCCCTCCAAATCACTGAGTTCAGGTGTTGTTTTTCAGGGGTTGGGCTCGGCCCCTTAGTTCCAGTGAAAGGAACTCAATGCTTCAGCTTCATACCAAGACATTTTGGACAATTTCATGCTCCCAAATTTGGGGATTCCTGTTCCAACATGACTGCACACCAGGAAGGTCCATAAAGACGTGGATGAGCGAGTTTGGTGTGGAGGAACTTGATTGACTTGCACAGACTCCTGGTCTCAAGCCAGTAGAACATCTCTGAAATGTATTAGAGTGGAGACTTCGAGCTAGACCTTCTCATCCAACATCAGGGCCTGACCTCACAAATGTGCTTCTAGACAAATGGTCAAAAATTCCCATACACACACTCCTTAACCTTGTGGAAAGCCTTCCCAGAAGAATTGAAGCTGTTATAGCTGCAAAGGGTAGGGCTAACTCCCTATTACATTCATGTGCCTGTAAAGGCAGACATCCCAGTTATGTCCTGGCTCGCATTCTCTGCTCCAATTCATCCCAAAGGTGTTTTATCGTGTTGAGGTCAGGACTCTGTGAAGTTCCTCCACACCAATCTCCCTCATCCATGTCTTTATGGACCTTGCTTTGTGCACTGGTGTACAGTCATGTTGGAACAGGAAGGGGTCATCCCCAAACTGTTTCCACAAATTAAGGGGTCAAGCCCAACCCCTGAACTCAATGATTTGGAGGGGTGTCCCAAAACTTTTGGCAATATAGTGTATGTGTAATTTTAGCTTTTAATTAGCTTTGTAATTAGCTATATTTAGCTTTAACAAAATTAAATTAAAAAGACTTCAGGGTGTGCTGTTATTGGAAAAATAATCAATTACTATGTTTATATCACAGCAAGTTGCCAGTGATTAGTGCTTGATTCATTAATGAACGAAATGTTGCATGTTTTAATGATTTATGTCTCGATTTAGCATTGTAGAAGGCTTGAGAGAGGAGTTAGTTTATTACTGTTATGTTATAGTTGCAAAAATGATGTCATTTCCACATCAGCCCCTCTCTCTAAAATACCCAAGCAGTTACTGTTACGAAGTGGTGATGCTGATGCTGGGGGGGGGGGGGGGGGGAGAGAGAGAGAGAGAGACAGAGAAAGAAAGAGTCACTTGGCAATTCTAAAACATGCAGCCCAACTGCAATGAAAATTTGGAGAACACTTTAAACTGGGACAACATTTGTTTATTTGTGGCTCCAATAGCCAGAAAAATCTTTAATTCAGTATGAAGACTAGGTTTAAGCTTAATGCACTTTTGCACTTTACAGTGACTGGTCACACCATGATGCTGTAACTACAACCAACTCAGTCGGTTAACAAATCAAACACTCCTCTCTACCTAGGAAAAACAATTTTGAAATTTTATTGCTAAATTTTCTAGTTTTCATGAACAACTCCTACGCTGGAGCAGCACATCAGCTATACTAGCGTAGGAGTTTCTTCATCTGGTTCAAGTGACTCTGACTTGGTGGAACATCAGCTGTCAAGAAAATGAACAGGAAAATATTTCAAAAAAGAGAAGCAAAAAATCTCAAGGCTTGGGGTCATGGAAAATTCAACATTCAGGGTCATTGTGAACCTCTGAACTAACCTGTTTTGAATTCCAACACCTGCTACAATATGAATACCAACCAAAGCACAACCTGCTTGACAGGAAACAGATTACTGGTCAGTCTAATTAATGTGGACAGATGATGGACATTCTTTACAGAACCAGGAACACGGAGGAATTTGGAAAGCCCACTAATGTCAAAACCAACCAGTGCAAAACTGTAAAATAATATCCCTTTGTTAGCACAAGACACAATAAGAAAAAAAAGGTCAGTGCTTTGCTTTATTGAGGAATACAACACAGTGTCCTACATGATTATATCCTTGTTCGTTCTGCTTAGGCGCAATTTAACACCTAGTTAATTATGTGCTCAGCCAAATAAAACATAAGACTAAGCAGCACACTGCTGGATAATGTGATTTTCATTTATCCAGCCCTATTTACAATGTATTCTTTCAACACTCAGGGTGGAACAGTATACTGATTAGGAAAGCTGAAGTATAGTGAGCTCAGAAAAATGCACTGCAAAGCAAAACAAAAGTAATGAAACATTTACACTTTTGAAATCTTTTTAAAGAAACAGCTCAGTAAAATTAAATAAACTATTTTAGCTTTAATTTAAAAAGGAGTTATACAGTACATGTCCATTGTGAACTGTTTCTTTAGCCGGGCATGGGAGCGTTAAGGCTAAACTCAACAGAACTAAATATAAACTCACCAATACTAAATATAAACCAACCAACGTATAAACTTACCAGTACTACATATAAATTCACCAGTATGACGTATAAACTCACCAGTACTACCCATAAACTTACCAGTACTAAATATAAACTCACCAGTACTAAATATAAACTTACCAGTACTAAATATAAACTTACCAGTACTACATATAAATTCACCAGTATGACGTATAAACTCACCAGTACTACCCATAAACTTACCAGTACTAAATATAAACTCACCAGTACTAAATATAAACTCACCAGTACTAAATATAAACTTACCAGTACTAAACATAAACAGAAATATACTGCATGAGTTAGTACATTGTTTTGGCCAAAAGGTGGCAGTATTAACTTTAATCTAAAACTAGTTGTTGTTTCGTCACTACGCCGTGGTACTGTTGATTTCTCGATTCTGATTGGTTAGAAGGCGTTGATTAATTTTCCATAACAGCAGCTCTGACAATAATTCCAGCTGCAAGGTTGATATCAATACACTTCGTTGCAATATATGATTACAACAGTAACAGATTACATAGGTACTTGTACAGCATACATAGTTTAATCAAAAATACAATATATTACCAAATGTTTTGGGACACCCCTCCAAATCACTGAGTTCAGGTGTTGTTTTTCAGGGGTTGGGCTCGGCCCCTTAGTTCCAGTGAAAGGAACTCAATGCTTCAGCTTCATACCAAGACATTTTGGACAATTTCATGCTCCCAAATTTGGGGATTCCTGTTCCAACATGACTGCACACCAGGAAGGTCCATAAAGACGTGGATGAGCGAGTTTGGTGTGGAGGAACTTGATTGACTTGCACAGACTCCTGGCCTCAAGCCAGTAGAACATCTCTGAAATGTATTAGAGTGGAGACTTCGAGCTAGACCTTCTCATCCAACATCAGGGCCTGACCTCACAAATGTGCTTCTAGACAAATGGTCAAAAATTCCCATACACACACTCCTTAACCTTGTGGAAAGCCTTCCCAGAAGAATTGAAGCTGTTATAGCTGCAAAGGGTAGGGCTAACTCCCTATTACATTCATGTGCCTGTAAAGGCAGACATCCCAGTTATGTCCTGGCTCGCATTCTCTGCTCCAATTCATCCCAAAGGTGTTTTATCGTGTTGAGGTCAGGACTCTGTGAAGTTCCTCCACACCAATCTCCCTCATCCATGTCTTTATGGACCTTGCTTTGTGCACTGGTGTACAGTCATGTTGGAACAGGAAGGGGTCGTCCCCAAACTGTTTCCACAAATTAAGGGGTCAAGCCCAACCCCTGAACTCAATGATTTGGAGGGGTGTCCCAAAACTTTTGGCAATATAGTGTATGTGTAATTTTAGCTTTTAATTAGCTTTGTAATTAGCTATATTTAGCTTTAACAAAATTAAATTAAAAAGACTTCAGGGTGTGCTGTTATTGGAAAAATAATCAATTACTATGTTTATATCACAGCAAGTTGCCAGTGATTAGTGCTTGATTCATTAATGAACGAAATGTTGCATGTTTTAATGATTTATGTCTCGATTTAGCATTGTAGAAGGCTTGAGAGAGGAGTTAGTTTATTACTGTTATGTTATAGTTGCAAAAATGATGTCATTTCCACATCAGCCCCTCTCTCTAAAATACCCAAGCAGTTACTGTTACTCCCAGGTTGCAGGTTTCATACATCACTTTCCATTCTGTAATATTTGCACATTCTGTGGTTACTAAATGTGACACAAATTGCCCATCCTGTTTCACTACTACTACTACATGCAACACTTCATATTCTATTACTACTTCTTCCATTTTTTTGTATACTGTATATAATTATACATGTGACAAATAAAATCTTGAACAAATCTTGCTATATTTTTTTTTCACACTTTTATCCAGGTCAAAATTTTGGTGGATCCAGAGCCTGTTCCAGGAAAACTGGGCATGAGGCGCTGGGCCCAACTATGGGGCCCTTGAGCAAGGCCATTAACCCATAACTACTCAGATGAATAAATGAGATAAACGCAAGTCACTCTCGGTAAACCGGTCTGCCAAATGGCATAAGAGTAAATGTGGGCTAACCAGTCCACCTACTGGCACATTTTTGGGAGCCTGGAGAAAGTCCATGCTCCATTTCTAAAACTTTTCATGAGACCAGTTAAGATTTTCTTCTGTGTTGATCTCCATAATATCAACTAAACTAAAGCAACCTATCCCACAAAAATTGAATCTTAAATAAAATCCAGTACGCAAGCTTTTATCTTACTGATCAGCTGTGGATCATTTATTAAAGTGCTATTTAAAAAAAAATAAAAATAAAAAAAAAAATTCAAGACGCATTTAGAATATATTCAATAAAGATACATTACAAAAAAACCTGTGTGCAAAATAAAATAAAATAAAGTTTTGTGTGAAAAGACTGAACGATTCCATCAAAAACATGAAAATTTTTTAATTAGTCATGTCTGATAAAAGCAGATCTGAAGGAATGAGACACCTCATGATACGGCAGGCAGGCCCCAAGAAATTCTTGCACACAAAATGAATTCTCTCCTGAGCATTTCATCCAAGAATCACAGATGATCAACTATATATTGACGTCGGTGAGAATGATTAAGACTGATAGTTTTGGTTTCAGAAAAGTAGTAGCTACTTCACATGGTTATGCATTAGGCCCACTGAGAACAAGAATTCATGATCTATAATCTTGACATATCTAATAAAGAGGGTGGCTTCTACAGAATATAAACCAGAATAACAGCATCGCTTACTAATGAACAGTTAGAGCGCATAAATATGACATTATGACAATGACAACTTTCTTCATTCATTATCTGAACAATGGTAAAAAAATATGAGAGGGAGAGTGAATGTAAACCGTTCTTCCTTCTAAAACAGGGCACACGTGGCTGAATTAACCTTCGACAGCTTTAATGCACTAGTAAACTAGTCGGATTGCACGTGACTAGAACACAAAGTAAAGTCTTTATGTAGTAGATAAGCCTGTTAAAGCTAAAGTTTAGTGAGAAGGACACTTGAAACTGCATGTTGGCTTTCATTTACTTACTTTAACACTAAATACATAAGGTAATGGAATGGGGGAAACAATAACCAATAACTCCTTAATAAAATATTGCTCAGAAATGTAAGTCTGAAACTAAAAAACAAAAACAGTGGCCCCGACAGACCTGGAATGAGCTATGCGATCTCAGGAATCAAATACTTCGTGGTGGTTGTTTACCTGTAAGACTTTTAAAATTAAACAGTAGTTTCCTACAAACAAAACAAGAATGTATTAGTTTTTTTTAAGGCAGCGTCCTGCACAAATGAGTCCCTGTGACCAGACATTTATTTATAGAATATCTATAACTATGATACACAAATACAAGACGTGGCTAAATGCCCCCTTTAACGTTCTATGTAATTTAAGGCACGATTCGATTCATATCCAGTTATTGCTGTGGTGCTTAAATGCTCCTCATGCATGATGCAAACGATACCTGATGTTTCATTCAGACTCCTCATGAAACGTCTTTGTGACATTCCTGGCAGCTTATGACAGTAACGTGTCATACACCATCTACAAATTGTAATTCTTCTTTAAAATTTTTTTTTTTTTTTTTTAAACAAACGCACAAAAGTGACTGTGAAGCAGCGAGCTTCGCAAAAGTTCTGTGGTCGAAAGTGGGACGACGCGTCCCAGAGAGGCATAAAAAGAAGAACAAAATATAATAAATGAAACAAAGTGCTTCCGAAGCAAATCAAAACTCCTCTTCCTCCGAGCTCAGGTGGCTTTGCTTCTTACGCACGTTCCAGTGCAGACACTGAGCCAGGCTTTCGAACCAGTCGTTCACCGGGTCGCGGAAACAGATGGATGGGACCGGGAAGCACGAAGTGGTGATGCTGATGCTGGGGGGGGGGGGGGGGAGGGGAGAGAGAGAGACAGAGAAAGAAAGAGTCACTTGGCAATTCTAAAACATGCAGCCCAACTGCAATGAAAATTTGGAGAACACTTTAAACTGGGACAACATTTGTTTATTTCTAGTTGCCAGATAGACATGTAGCTCCAATAGCCAGAAAAATCTTTAATTCAGTATGAAGACTAGGTTTAAGCTAAATGCACTTTTGCACTTTACAGTGACTGGTCACACCATGATGCTGTAACTACAACCAACTCAGTCGGTTAACAAATCAAACACTCCTCTCTACCTAGGAAAAACAATTTTGAAATTTTATTGCTAAATTTTCTAGTTTTCATGAACAACTCCTATGCTGGAGCAGCACATCAGCTATACTAGCGTAGGAGTTTCTTCATCTGGTTCAAGTGACTCTGACTTGGTGGAACATCAGCTGTCAAGAAAATGAACAGGAAAATATTTCAAAAAAGAGAAGCAAAAAATCTCAAGGCTTGGGGTCATGGAAAATTCAACATTCAGGGTCATTGTGAACCTCTGAACTAACCTGTTTTGAATTCCAACACCTGCTACAATATGAATACCAACCAAAGCACAACCTGCTTGACAGGAAACAGATTACTGGTCAGTCTAATTAATGTGGACAGATGATGGACATTCTTTACAGAACCAGGAACACGGAGGAATTTGGAAAGCCCACTAATGTCAAAACCAACCAGTGCAAAACTGTAAAATAATATCCCTTTGTTAGCACAAGACACAATAAGAAAAAAAAGGTCAGTGCTTTGCTTTATTGAGGAATACAACACAGTGTCCTACATGATTATATCCTTGTTCGTTCTGCTTAGGCGCAATTTAACACCTAGTTAATTATGTGCTCAGCCAAATAAAACATAAGACTAAGCAGCACACTGCTGGATAATGTGATTTTCATTTATCCAGCCCTATTTACAATGTATTCTTTCAACACTCAGGGTGGAACAGTATACTGATTAGGAAAGCTGAAGTATAGTGAGCTCAGAAAAATGCACTGCAAAGCAAAACAAAAGTAATGAAACATTTACACTTTTGAAATCTTTTTAAAGAAACAGCTCAGTAAAATTAAATAAACTATTTTAGCTTTAATTTAAAAAGGAGTTATACAGTACATGTCCATTGTGAACTTTGTTTCTTTAGCCGGGCATGGGAGCGTTAAGGCTAGTGTAATAACAAGCAAGGTAAACGTATTCCACTCCACCTGCATGCCTGAATTATTCACATCTTTTATGACTACAGGATCAGTTTCCCCTCTCAAATGCTCATGTTTACGGATCCAGTTCAGCACCTGAGTAATCGTTCTTTACTCGGACCCGTTTTGGCAACATAAATGCGTTGTATCTCAAATCTGACACTGATAATCCTGCTGCGCATACAGGGCAATATTATGTAGAATATTTTCTTGCTTTATGATACCAGGCATCATGTGATTGGTAATAAATGTCTTACACTTTTCAGTTGATGTACCTGTCTTTCATATGTGCTTCTACTGTTCATTTAAATCAGTGGGGTTTGGTCAGTAATTGCAAGGATCATATTAACACTCACCTGTCTCCATGTCCGATCTCCTGCCGTTTCCTCCCATCAAAGGAAACCCATGCATTGTTTCGTGCCTCACGCGACAGCATAATCTAAAGGCAGGATATCACGGGGCAAGGTCAGTCATCTTTCCAATATCTCAGATCTCGATATCACATTTAAAAGTATTAAAGTAAATAATACAAGATTAGGATCCTAAATTTAATTATAATTAGGTTGTATGGCTCAATAGTGAGGGAAAAGTTTAGGTTTTACTCTGTACTACAGCCACATGCATTAATCTAATCATGTAGTCTCTGTTTGCTCCTTTTATACACTATTACTTTCATGTTCCAGGAAGTTTGCACTGGTTTCCCATTAGACAAGCCCCATTGTTACTGTATATTACAGTGCCCTTTGCATACTGGTAGATCATTACTTATGCAATATTGGTGAAACTGTGACAAAGGGACAATGGCACAGTGTTTCGAATTTGTCTGAAGTAAGTGTCTTACCTTGAGCTCGACACCAGCAGGGACAACGATGGGTCTAAAAGAGAGAGAGTGAGGACAGATTGGGGTGATCATAATGGCTGGGACGTTGGGGTGGATCATGGAGGCTCCTGCCGCCACGGCATACGCAGTACTTCCTGTTGGCGTCGACACGATCACTCCTGAAGGTAGAGAGGAGGAGTAGGGATTGATGATGTGCATCAAAATAGTGATACATTCAGGTTTTATAACAGAAATCATTATGAGGAATGACCATCGCCTTGTACAGTGGTGATCAGGTGACCATCCAGGAAAAGATCAACGTTAGAGAGGTAGGAGGAAGGACCTCGGTCCACAACGACCTCATTTAGCACCTGAGAGAGACAGAGAGATAGAGAGACAGATAGACTGTAGGTTAGGCATAATTATATGGCAATTAAGTCATCTTATACAAGGCTTTATTGAACCCAATGCAGTACTGAATGATTGTACACAATAACAAATCGAGTTTTGTGCCCAAAGGGAATTTGTGGTTAGTGCGACGTAACAATTTGTGGCTTATTCTAACAAACCAGATGAACAGATCACCTCTGTGGCTTCTACACACTGTAATAAAAAATGCATGTACACATTAACTAACCAGAAGGCCACAATGGTGGTTAGGTTCACACACACACACACACACACACACACACACAGACAGACAGACAGACAGAGACATAGAGGCAGGCAGACAGACAGACATGGAAAGACAGACAGAAACGGGGCAGACAGACACAGGGGTAGACAGACGGACAAGACACAGGGACAGCCAGCCGGGCACACGCAGGCCGACACACGGACACACGTTTTTGAGTGTAGGATTCAATACACACACATACACATCTCAATGTGTCAACAGGCACAGAGACATTCATTCTTCGAAACCCAGCCAACAGGAAATTTTACCCAAATATCCTCTGTTATACAAACACAGACACAGTCATAGATAACCCTCTGTCCTCAGACACTTAATGCTCCGTCACTCACTTGGTATTGCATAGTTTTGCGGCCGGACTCGGCTTCCCCATTTGCGATGATCGCATTTTTTTCCTTTGGTCTGGTTTTCTCCCAGTTTTCTTTCACCACTTTTACCTTCAGTCGACTCCGCAGGATTATGGCTGCGTTGCCTATGGAAACATTTACAGACCGATGTGACCTTAAAAGTGGATTCCAAAGACTATAACTACTAATAGACAATGATAACAAAAGAAGGGTTGTCAGTTGCTCTTCATACTGCAAATATTTAATAAATAAATAAATAAATAAGGTTAGCGATTGATTCCACAAGACTTTCTCTCAATTACAGAATACATGATGGATGTTCCATTCAATTGTCATATGTAAATATATATACACACACAGAGATTAAGGCTGTTTCTAAAACTACACTATCACTTGGGGAAATATCCCCACTTCAGAACTACACGTAACCCAATAACAGATTATGTCATGATCATTGTCACTGCAACACTTCCTTAGACCTAATCCAGCAGCCAGGTTTGATGCCATTGTCTATTTTTGTCTCCTGGTTGCTTTATAATACATGAGTAATACTTCTCTTTAAGAAAAGGGCACTATAATATAAAGAAGTGTACACATCAGGGTTTGGTTTATGGGAAAAGGAGCTGCAAAAGAACTTCCTGTACTGGAAACAAACAGGAAAGCAAAGAAAAAAAAAAGATGACAGATAAAGCACATTCCTGGTGATAATAAACAAAACTGCCAAATTCCAAACAGGTCAGTAGAAAACCCTGTGCACTCACCTTCAATAACCTGTGTAACCTGAGATTGGTAGGTATCGAAGTTAAAAGGTGTCAAAAAGCCTAGAGATCCCAAATGGAAGGGCATTACTGGAGGTACGCTTTCCTAAAACAAACACAAAAACACAGCAATGCAAATGTTGGTGAAAGTGTACAGTGTTCAGATCCTTAACTGTAGTGTTGCTTTACAATGATAGAGGAACAGTAAATTCAACAGCAGATCTGTTCTGATAGACATCCAAGGCACAGTAATATGATACGACATATTGTTTTACTTTTCGGAGTGATGTTGTAAGATGGCTCTATGGATGCCCTTTGTCAAAAGGCTTGATTAAATCACCCAAAACCATTTGGTCTGATAAAACCAGTTCCAAAAAAATGTTGGTGCAACGAAAAGCACATCACCGAAAGAAGACTTTGCTTACAGTGAAACATGGTGGTGGCATCATCATGCTTTAGGGCTGCTTTTCTTGGGCTTTAATCAAAGTAAAGGGAATCACAATTAACTACATCATCAGTACATTAACTACTGCAGTCGATTTTAATGCAATGTCTTCAGGTGTCTGCTAGTAAGCTCTAGTTCCTGTAGAGACTCAAAGGAATTAACTAAGTAATCCTCCTGAAATGTGAGCTTGTTTTCGGAGACTTTATAATCAAGTCTGCCGTCTCTGTACCTGGAAGAGGGAGGAAGCGTACAGCAAAGTTCCATCTCCTCCCAAACAAATGATGAAGTCTACCCGGTTGGAGATGTCGTCATAATCTGTGACGGGTACAGCAATAGAAATAAAGGTCAAGGATTAGATAAAATACTTGACGCTCTACAAACACATACTTGTATATGAGGATAAACTGCGGGTGTACCTTCACTAAAAGTGCAAAAACTCTTTTTCACGGCCACAAAGCTCTCGTCGTTTGCAATGGCAGGGTCCTCCAGGACTTTCCTCTCCACGTAAACAATCATGTTTTTCTGCTAAAGCGGCATCAAAACATGACAGGAACAACAAATTAGTTGTAGTACTAAAAACATGGGAAAAAATACAATCCAGTTTAAATGGTTAATGATGTTTCTACAGCAATGATAACAAGAAAAGACTTCATCATATAGGACTTTATACACACTTCAAACATTTTCAGAAACAGCTGTGCACATCTGTGCAGTATGAGTAAGTATTCAGACCTCCGTGAGGAAGATGCAAAGCTCTTTAAAAGGCTGCAGGAGACTGACATCCTGAATCTTTTTAATTACAAGGACACTTTTGGGTGGCTTGTTCCAGGTCAACCTCTGACTTGCTGGGTCCTGAATATGCCTGAAACACAAACAAAAACACACACACACACACACACACACACACACACAATGCAGGTGTTTAATTCAATTAGACTCAATTAGAACATTTATAGCAGTTCTAACAAAAGACATTCATAATGTAGATCTATAGAAATACATGAATTTTAGATATACATTTTACATTTCTAAACTGTTCCGTAATGAGCCATGATGGCAGGGGGAAAACACTCCTAGAGATGACAAGGTGATGAAGAAACCTTGGTCATCCTCATCATTTCCCTTGTATAGTTTTTGACTATACTGTATAGTCAGAAAGTGTCACTCATGATCTTAAGGGCCACCCATGCACATGAATCACTTAACGTGAAATTTATTATGTTAAACTTTTTAATGATGGACAATTGAGTGCAAACCTGTTCATAGCATGTGCATTCCTCAGTCGTTCCAAGCAAGAACATTCTGTAACCACCAAGACCAGGTATGTAATCAAACAACTTAGCACTTTACCCATTGTAGCCTTTAGTAAATAGTTTAACAGGCCTAAGCTCTTAGAAAGCAACCTAGAATTTGCTGAAGTCACTACCTCAGACTGAGCAAAACATGTTCAGTACTTGATTTCTGCAAGCAAGTTAAAGAGACTGGATGAATGCTGGCATGCAGTTTTGTGTAAAGTTATGCTCATCATTTTAAATAACAAATCATTTTTTGCATAATGCCTGTGAACTCAGGTCTGTTAAACACACTCTGTGCAGCCTTAACCATTACATAACCCTAATCAGTATTAATCTCTCTCACTCACACACACAGAGCACTGAGACTATAGAGAATGCAGTTAGTAGCATTTTATTTTTTTAAAAGAAATATCATTATAGATATATACTTATATTTATTACTAACCCTAGCTTTTGATTCTCTGTAGTGTCACGCTAAGAGAGACTAAGCACAAGTCTATGACACAGAGTGTAACAGAGATGACGGTATGACAGAGGAACCCAACATCAGCATTTCATTACTTTAAAAAATCCTGAACAATATTTTTCCATACCACATCAATTTCTGCCTTGCTGTACTGAAAACGTGTTTTTTGTTTTTAAAACAACACAATGACGTCATAACATGTATTAAACAAAGCAGTTTAAACTAGTAGACATCCTGTATTTTAACAGATTCACTTCCTCGTACACAGAGTTAAGCAGATATCTCACCAATTCCACGTGCTGAACTTCATGGTTTCCAGCATGCGATGCAGGCAAACGAATTTGCTCACAGATTTCTTATCAACAACCTCTGACTTCTGGTTATTTAGGTGTGTTCGACATCTCTTCCATTTCTAATTCTTCAGAAACAGGTCCAACCTCTCCGTCCTCATCACTGACTGCTATCTAGAGTGATTAACCTCTGAAAGCCTTTGACTATAAAAACAAACCTCTCTCCTGACCACGCCACTCAGGCCTCGCCCACATGCCATGTGGTCCAATCTGACACAAAGCCAGGCTCTCTGTGATTGGGCTAGATCAGGCAGGATTTTCCCCTACAGGCACTCCCTCTCTCTCCCCCTCCCTCAATTGCACAATTGTATCTCTCTGGTTGTACACAATGAATCTGTAACTGAAACTTTCTGATAAAAAAAAAAGATTGAAATATAAATGGGGAATATAAAATAAATATCAGGGGAGAAGGAAAAAAAACACACCTGAATACTGAAAGAGGAAGCAATGAGAGAGAGTTTAAAGTCCAAAGGAGATAAACCATCTATAAACAAGAGACTCTACTTTAAAATGCTGGCCTTGACCCTCAGCTGGATAAATAAGGATAGGATCCAAAAAAAAAAGAAAAAAAAGTGAAAGCATAATGATAATAAAGCTCTCTTTCTGTACCACTGTGTATTATTTTGGGTGTGAAACTAGGAGTAACCAAACCCACATGAACCCCAAACCCCCATATTCCCTTTAATTAGCATAGTAATGACAATCATCCAAGCAGTTTCATCCAACACCTTTTAAAACACAAGGAACACTCAAACTCTAATCATTCTTCAAACTTTCACCACATTGTGTTCACATCACCTGCGATTAACCTTTAACCTCTACAATACCTGCTTTGCATCAGGCCAAAAAGAAAAATTCCTGCACATCTTGGCCAACAGGGGCAAATTTACCTTCAAGCAAAAGTAAACATGGATGTGGCAGAATTACAGAGAGATCATTTTTTAATGAAGCCCAGCTTTCAACACAGACTAGATTACCTGATTGTTCGCTGCAAATGAATGATCAGAGGCCACGCGGTCATGTGAATCACACAATCTAATCATTCATTTATAAATGTCGTCATGAATCAACCTGTTGACCAAGTGCTTGGCTTGGATTCTGTACTGTCAAGTCGTGCGGAGTTTAGCTGATTATTGTTAAATTGATCGAAATCAATAACATGGCATACCACTAAATTATTTATACAGAAGCAGATTCTCCTAATTGTCCATTACATACATCAGACAGTGCACTGAAATCTCTATTCTGATTGGTCAGAAGGTGTTTACTCATTTTCTCTAACAGCAGCCCTGACACGAGTGCTGGCTAGAAATCAGTAACAATGAACATCGTCACAAAGCAGCTTTACACTAAAATATAACTTACTGAGGATATAAATTTATCCTCAATGAGCCAGATGCGATGACGACAAGGAAAAAAATCCCTGAGACGATATTAGGATGAAACCTTGAGAGGAACAAGACTCAAAAGGAAACCCATCCTCATCTGGGTGACACTAAATATATTATGATTATAAATATTTTCCCCTTCACTACATGGTCAAAAGGTGCAGAGGAACCATACATCGTTATGGAGCCGAGTTCTTAAGGTGAAAATTCATATTGCGATACAAATTTTCCCATAAGAAATAATGTAAATGCAGACATTCCGTTCCAGACCCCCAAAAATATTACAAATAGTAATAGGACAGGAAGTCACGCCACCAAGCTTGGGCTAAAAATAGAACAGACCACCCACATCACCAAATTGGGCAACAGAAAAATGCATGAAAAATCACATAGGTTTTAAAGGCATGCCGAAGACTACATTGGTATCGTAGGTTGACTCTTTTGAAACAGCTTTCGCTGACTGGGAAAAAAAAAAATATATATATATCGTAAAAAATTTGTACGCTCTCTTAGCTTGGCTTTCCACTGACGCAAACACGGCTTTTGGATGTACTAGCAACTTAGCTGGCATTCAGTTCTGTTCGTTCGTATGCTGAAAATGCTTCATATGCAGTTCCAAATTTCTTGCAAAATTTCAATTATTAAGGCGAAAATTCATAAGGGATGGCATTCAAATGCTGATGTTCCACTGTAATTTCTATAGTAACAGCTTTCACAGGTACAGCAGGTGCTCCACATAATCAGACAAACTAGTTTGAGGTTAGATTTTCTAAATATAAACCTGTATTTGTTGTAGTATAAAAGGAATAAAATACTCTGGGGTGTGCGGTTATAGGAATGTAACAAACTGGTGGGAACAGTAACTCCACATAATGCATCACCACATCTTTAATTACTTTTCTATAAAAACACATCCTGTCGTTTTATCCCTCATCATCCACACGTTTTCCTTTTCAGCAACAAAGCAGCGCAAGATCCTGTTAGAAGCTGGCCTTAAACATGACTAAATATGTCCATTGTGTCCTTGAGTCGTCATCGTCGTCGTCGTCATCATCAAGCCCTTGAAGTAGGGATATAGAGGACAGCAGTGTCCAAATTCACAACCATTATGAAAGCTGTTTGTCTTAACAGGGTTTCAGTCCTACTGATATATTATGCGACTTTTTGTAATTCTTTTAAAAAAAAGGGGACTTAATTGCTGTTTGAAACTTATTTCATAATCAGATTTGTTTCTGTTAGCTGTGTTAGGAAATTCATCACCAGTCAGGAAACCCACTCGCAACAAACCCAATTGTTTTTGTTTGTTGATGTGTTGCTTGGTGTAAGGTTTCGTTCCTGTGTGGGCTTGGACATCATCATCATCACCGTATCTGCAGACTAAATGCTGAAATCCTCTGCTTGTGACTAATGAGTAATAGATTAGTGTTTCATCTGAGAACTTTGCAATCCCCTGGTCACACATAATACACTTGAGATTTCTGAGTGTTTGAATTAGAGTCAACATTGTTATCATTCTGGTTGATTACTCATTCTTCTTTCATCGTATATTTGCTCTAGCAAAAACTTCTGACCTCTGAGACCTCCATCTTCCCCGTTTGAACAGTACAGTAAATTTACTGTTTACGTTCGTTTATTCCACTTTTTCCCTTATTATTTGTTTTTATTTTCGAATCTTCTGTGCCTTATTACTACACTACACCATTATGCCTCAACTCATAAATACAGGAAACAATGACTGAGGTGATTTTTACAGTTGAGTAACTAGGATTTCCCCAATAATGGGGAAAAAGAACCTTCTCTAATTTATCCAGCTTCCTCTTCTTCTAGATACAGATTCAGTTTCACACATGATTTGTCCACCCACAAGTCAAAGAAGATATATTCATACAAATAATCTAAAAAAAAAAAAAAACCCATCTCTAACAAAGCACATGGAATTAAACACATTGCAAAAGCCTTTTAATGGTTACACTAATCTCTGTTATCTCACAAGCCTTACACCTTCTGGTCCTACCTGTCTATTAAAAGCAAAGATATATAAATATCATTTCTCTCTCCGGGATTTTAATCACATGTTTAATGAGCATTTATTTCATTAGTGAATAAATTTTTGGCTAGCATTGCATTGATTGTGGTACTTCAGTCCTGCACTGCATTATATCCATATTCATAACACACACACACACACACACACACAAAGCAGACAGCAACTGGTCAATGAAATAATAAAAAAGACTTCTTTGATTCTCTCACATTATATAAAAAGGAGAAATCATTACTTAAACTTGCCATGGCTTTGCTTTCATGTGCCTCACCAATAGCGGTGCTAAGCTAAAGGATTCATGTCCTTTTCTTTCAGCATTTCTATAAGTAAACTGTGTCCCAAATGACATACTACACTTACACTGTGCACTATGTGCTCTACTGTCTAATGTATCGTCTTAAATGGAACACAGTTTTTTTTTTACTCGTTTCACAGTCGATGGCAAACGACATCAAATGCATATAATGCACCACTGCTAGTTTTGCAGAATTTTGCTGACGATTTTAAAAGTTTTCTTATCTAGCATCAGAGCCTGGTAGCCCTGCCCCTCTTCCACTATGTAAACAAAAATACGACTGTTGAGTCTTCAACAGTCCACACTTCATTTTGTCAGTTGAATAAGTGCATCATCCAGGTACGTGAAGTACATTTTTTTTCAGTGTGAACAGACAACTCACAATACAACAGTGCATAAGTATGTGATTTGGGACACACATTATATATCATGATACTTTTACTTTTCCACCTTCGCTGTGTTTATTTTCATGTATTTATTCCTGATAAACCAATTAAACAGCAATGTGCAAAAATTGTAAAGAATTTAATTTCAAGTTGAAGCTTCCCGAAACCTCAAACACAGAAATCTACAAAATGCTTAGCAGCAATGTCTGAGACAGTGAAGCCAGAATGAATATCCTTGGCCTAATTTATTTTGTCTTCAGGTTTTTTTTTTCCTGAAGTCAAACCCTGTGAAGGTATTGCCATTTTAACATCCAAACTGCATAATAATGTACAGTTAAGCCATTAAGCAGATATAGCCAAAAGCTAGAGCCCGTGCTTGTCAGATCTTTTAATGTTTTACTATTTGAAAGCTCTATATTAAACATAGGATTTCACATTTTATATGATGAATATACAGAAAATAGAACATTTCAGATGAAGTATGGCAATTGTAGACATGTGAATCAAGCAGCCTTTTACCTGATAAAAGTAGCCAGAAGGTTAGTGAATTATTATTACAGTATCAGTATTTCTATTACTCAAGACTCAAATCAGAGTATTGCATACGCTTTCTAATACGACACACTGGAACGTTCATCTCATACTGAAGGAGTCCAAACAAATGATTTTAACTTACATCACCGCCTTTGGGTTCTTCATCATACACGCTTTGGGCCCGAATGTGGTCACCGGACATGGTCCGTGCAGTGACTGGGTCCGCCTAAAAAAACAAACAAACAAACAAACAAAAAAAAGGAGACAAAGAGAAAAAGAAAGTTGAAAAACGGTCTGTACAAATCTGCAAACATCCTAGCTGTGGGCAATCTTAAAGAAATACATGACATTTTCACTTTCATGAATTCTATTGCTTCATCTAAAAGAAACAGAAATGAGAAATGTCGTGTCAGCTCATCTACTGCCCTGTTCAAACACACCATATAAAAGCCTATACAATTCAGTCAAAGGAAAATATTTCAATGGGAACTTATTTTAGCATAATACATATTTCTCCTTTATGAATGATGTCTAGGCAATATGCAATTACATAAAGCCTGTTTATAGACCTATATACTCAGATGACTTTTTCCAGATCATGCCAAGTCAAATCCTCTGGGACCCAATGATTTTCTTTAATGTACGATTACATCAGACGTCAGCTTCTTCTGTTTGAGTCACATGAGCTAACATAACTGCAAAATAATAATCCTATACAGAAATGCATTTCGGTATAAATATATTTCAGTTTAATTTATAATGACATATCGTGTTTGAGCATGATGAGAATTAAACACATGTAGTCTCAAATTTTCTTATGAATGTGGTATCGAACTTTAAATATTTCACATTTAAAATGACCGAAATGTTTTACTATTTTGCTCTGGAGCAGAAAGAAGAAATAACTGATTAGGCCACATTATTACAATAACAGACAGTTTAATATAAGCTAATTTGTGTCTATTTGTGGACCCTTTTTTCCTATTGCAGTACAAGGACAACGTTTCATGCTTGTGTGTATAATACAGCAGAACAACGAGACACCTGTGAGACATGAAAAGCCTCCATTCAAAACACAGGCAGCATCAAAGATGATAGATGATGTTTAGAGACGACTGGCTAGGACTGTTTCAGAACTGAACAGAATTAAATCAGGGATATTTCGTAGCTCTGTGAAGAAAGTGTTGATTTATGTACAGCTTCCAGTCATGTCCTATTTCAATCAGAGAAAAGCCTGCAGATTTTTTTCAAACAGAGGTTTTGTAATGCCCTCTGCTGGCACAAAGCAGAGATTACACTTTTGGAAAAGTTACATGCACATACACACGGACAATCATGAAAGTGACTGTTAAAATCCCAGTATTGTCAATCAAGAGAATTAAGTGAAGAAGTCATAATTACGATTTCCCAACTCGTAAATAGGAAATTCCATGGATGGCTTGTAAAAGTAAATGAAGTGTATGTATGAAGTGAAATGTATGAAGTTGTTCTCAAGGAAAACCGGATCATTCTTCACACAAGAGCCTTCCTCAGAACTAGTCTGTTCTGTTTCACGTGGGGATTCTGAGATGCTTTTCTGCTCAACATGGTAGTAAAGAGGGAACATTTTGATGATTTACTGTGGAATATTCTCTGAAAACCAGCCTGACCATTTTGACTTCTCTTCCCTATCAACGAGGTGTTTCTTGTTGCCTGCGGAACTGCTGCGTATAAAATGTATTTTTTTTTGTAGTTGTTCACATAATTCTGTGCAAACTCTAAAGACTGTTGAGCTTAAAGATCTCACACCAGCCTGTCCGACACCAATCAGGTTCTATTCCACAGTCCAATTTACGATAATACATATTTCTCCTTTATGAATGATGTCTAGGCAATATGCAATTACATAAAACCTGTTTATAGACCTATATAGTCAGATGACTTTTTCCAGATCATGCCAAGTCAAATCCTCTGGGACCCAATGATGTACGATTCCATCAGACATCAGCTTCTTCTGTTTGAGTCACATGAGCTAACATAACTGCAAAATACTAATCCTATACAGAAATGCATTTCGGTATACATATATTTCAGTTTAATTTATTTACAAATATATTTATTTGTATACATATATTTCAGTTTAATTTAATTACGCTCCCAACTCAATTTTTTTTGTATTCACCATTCTGACGGTTGATATGAACTTTAACTAAAGTGCTGGGTGTGGATCTACATGAAGTTGGAAACTCCACTGATACCACATGATCACTTGACTTGCATAACTGTGAAGGTTAATAAAGGCTCAGAGACCAGACTAAAACAACATGCCCCTTTCCTTATTTCTCTTTAGTTCTAAAAATACGCTGTTTAATACCAAAAAATGGAATGTTGGGTAACTGGGTCACAGAAATGATGCCACTAAAGGCATTTTGTGTTTCTGACACCAGAACTGGTGGTGCGACTTGACTATACTTCAGCAAACTTTTCCATCAAAACCAATAAACTGCTTTATTATGAGCACAAAGGAACTGAGTGCTCTCTAAGGTGTGGGTAAGAATACCACTCTGACCGAGAACCGTGCTTTGGGCGTGGTCTTTAAAGGGCTTTAAAATAGTACTTGTATTTGTGTACGGAAAATTTTTTTTTTTCAAACCTTTTGAAAACAAACTTTCCATGTAGTCTTTATTATCTTAACAAAAGCATCTTTTGCTCCAGGATCAGGAGATCCATGAGAAATCACACTAGCAATTATATTACTGCATCCCAAGCTTCGTCAAACTTTAACTTTTTATGCTTCTCTTGTAATGAGTTATAAAATAAAATTTCCTTAGAAACACTCCACTCTTTGGATATTTTTAACACAACCCTTAAGGGAACATCTTGCTGGTTTATATTATTCTTAATCTGAAGTGATATGTGGTACGGATATTGCTGGTACAGCTCTTCTGTCTCTTCCTTTTTTAATCCTGTGTTGATTTGTATTGTATAAAATATGAAGTGTTCCTTTATGTGAAACATTTTGTGCTGCCACTCGAATCAAGACTCCTTGGAAGAGGACCAGAACTCTCTGGGATGGCAAGTAGATTTTGTTTAAATAAATAAATAAATAAAGCTTGTGTAAGGTGGCATGATTTTTGCTCAACGTCCCCTACATCCACAGTAGTGCAAAGAAATAATGATTTAATTACCCTTACTTGACAAGTACAGCATACCGCTAAAGTCAAAATACTCTGTACACATTATATAGGACACAGTTTGGCAAAACAGGTTGTGTTAGACCTGTTGCGAGAGGTACTGTTTGGAAAGACGAAAACCCACAAGATGCTGCAACTAGAAAATATCAGAAGTGGTTTCAGTAGAAACAAAAAGAGGATGCATAACAATTATGTGGACAGCAAACAAACTAACAAACAAAGAGCAAACTACAGTCTTTATCAAGTAGCAAGGATCAAAACAGAAACCTATGTCGGATCCACAAAAAGAATATTTGTTCTTTTCTTTCCGCAATAGCTAATAAAACTACATCTTACATCATTGTCACATAGACAAAAAAAAAATCTATTCAAATCTACAAACACTTATGTATGTTATGAGTGTATGTATTTTATTTTAAAGTCAAATACATTGTTTGCTATTTAAATGGATTAATAGTTGAACACAGATCACTAGATTAGCACTAGAGGAGAAAGTCACTAGAACAACAACATGATGTTAAATGTTCCCTAGTGTTTTGTTTTATATTATGATTAAATTTTCAGGAGAAAAAAAAAAAAAGCAAAAATGCCGAAGAATATTTGGTCCACCTATTCTCATGTTCAAGCCAATTTTTTGAGAAGGGAGTAAGGAAGAAGAAGAACTATCAAAATGTTTTATTGTTTTTTTTTTTTTTTTGTTGCTCTACATAATAGGTTCAAATGTTACATGAAGTTTATGCAAATCATCAGGATCTGCTCGTGGCATGAAAACCGAGCTGAAATCCTGCTCGACTGCGGCTCTTACCTGAACTCTGCGCAGCTGGGCACAGCCGAGGTGGACATGCTCCTTGCTTTTGGTTTATTACGGAAAGCTTTCCCCGAAATGGGAGGCTCCGATCCGGCACAGGATGAGCAGGCTGTCTCCGGCTTCAGCACCCAACTCGCGTCTCCGGAACTCTCCATCTGAGACGAGGACATGGACGAGGACAGAACAGAGCGAGAACTGATTAACGTCTGAATGCTGCGTGCAACTTTAACGCGAATGGAGGCTTTAATGTCTTCATGATCGTCTTGTGTCATGAGGAGTGTCTTCGCAATCTAATTCAGGAAGATATAAGCGCTGATGCAACTCGGAAGTGAAAAGGAACAGCATCTCATGCTGTGCAACACCCTATAATAAGCACCTAGGAAAAGTACATTGTGTACACTTGTGCCTATTATACACAACTGTGCTAGAGTTAATTAAATCACCTGCACTAGTATTTAATACTTGGACAGACTTAGTTTTATCTCACACCTTCCTTTCACTACCTTTTTTTTTTAAAGGTTACAAGATTTGCTGACTAAAAGGATCTAAATTTTTTACTCCAACATCGTTTAGCAGATGCACTTATCCAGAGTGACTTACATTCATCTTATTTAAGATGAGATGTTAATAATGAAGGCTTGGTGTTTTGGTGATTTTCAGCTCACAACCTTTCTGATGTGTATTACAACATCTTAACCGCTGAGCTACAGAGCATGCTGGATGAAGCATGACAGAAGAAGGAGATACTATTTCCATCAAGGCGAACAAACTGAAATTCTATGAAGAACTTAGGAATAAATTCAGAATTCAATATTTGCGACTCGGTCAGTAAATTTTATGGAACCACTGAGTTAATAATTTATTAGTACGTTACCTTTGTGGACACTTTTTAATACTTCATAATGAAATTGTGAAGCCATGGATATCAGTTTCGCTTTAGAACTAGTCAGAGATAAAAATAAAAAAGTTTTTGGGTTGTTAGGGAGACAACATCAGACATTCATTCAAGGAATTTTGCTGTATTTAATCATTAGGATCTGTTGCTACAACAAGTCATAACAAATGCTAAAAAAATTAATTCTATTTTTTGCCGATTACAGAAAGCGAGAATACTTGGCAACCGAGGCTGTCTGTGACCATCATGTGATACATGTGACTGATTAGAGCAGGGTGGCAGATGCAAATGTAGGAGGCTAGTGTAGGTTTACAGAATGGCTCAGAACTGGTACGGGCTGAAACCGGGGCAGCTGTAATGGATGACGAATTCAAATGAGGCCAAACTGGCCGCAGTACGTGGGGATTCAGCCAGGGACAGACGAAGGATTTTAGAGGCGGGTAGACAAATGCTCGGCATCTGATGATACAGCGTTAACTTCATGTAAAACACAACTGAGCACTCTGGTGCAAAGTTCTCTCCTCTCTGTAGAGAAACAGAAGTTCAACAGCAGAATCGGATCTCTGTTATCTGACTTCTGTTATCTGGACAGAAGTGGCAAGCCAACAACTATTGACAAAATAAATTTCAATAATAAGCATTGAACTGAGTTACAAAGAAAAGCTGTACCGATTATTCAGGTTAATTTCTCTTTCCTGTTTTCTGAGAGGTTGCTGTAGTTACAGTTACTATGACACATGGTGACCTAAAATATAAATATTTGTAAACATATTTTTAGCAAGTCTGATATACACTATATTGCCAAAAGTATTCGCTCACCTGCCTTGACTCGCATATGAACTTAAGTGACATCCCATTCCTAATCCATAGGGTTCAATATGACGTCGGTCCACCCTTTGCAGCTATAACAGCTTCAACTCTTCTGGGAAGGCTGTCCACAAGGTTTAGGAGTGTGTTTATGGGAATTTTTGACCATTCTTCCAGAAGCGCATTTGTGAGGTCACACACTGATGTTGGACGAGAAGGCCTGGCTCTCAGTCTCCGCTCTAATTCATCCCAAAGGTGTTCTATCGGGTTGAGGTCAGGACTCTGTGCAGGCCAGTCAAGTTCATCCACACCAGACTCTGTCATCCATGTCTTTATGGACCTTGCTTTGTGCACTGGTGCACAGTCATGTTGGAAGAGGAAGGGGCCAGCTCCAAACACTTCCCACAAAGTTGGGAGCATGGAATTGTCCAAAATGTCTTGGTATGCTGAAGCATTCAGAGTTCCTTTCACTGGAACTAAGGGGCCAAGCCCAGCTCCTGAAAAACAACCCCACACCATAATCCCCCCTCCACCAAACTTTACACTTGGCACAATGCAGTCAGACAAGTACCGTTCTCCTGACAACCGCCAAACCCAGACTCGTCCATCAGATTGCCAGATGGAGAAGCGCGATTCGTCACTCCAGAGAACGCGTCTCCACTGCTCTAGAGTCCAGTGGCGGCGTGCTTTACACCACTGCATCCGACGCTTTGCATTGCACTTGGTGATGTATGGCTTGGATGCAGCTGCTCGGCCATGGAAACCCATTCCATGAAGCTCTCTGCGCACTGTTCTTGAGCTAATCTGAAGGCCACATGAAGTTTGGAGGTCTGTAGCGATTGACTCTGCAGAAAGTTGGCAACCTCTTCGCACTATGCGCCTCAGCATCCACTGACCCCGCTCCGTCAGTTTACGTGGCCTACCACTTCGTGGCTGAGTTGCTGTCGTTCCCAAACACTTCCACGTTCTTATAATACAGCTGACAGTTGACTGTGGAATATTTAGGAGCGAGGAAATTTCACGACTGGATTTGTTGCACAGGTGGCATCCTATCACAGTTCCACGCTGGAATTCACTGAGCTCCTGAGAGCGACCCATTCTTTCACAAATGTTTGTAAAAACAGTCTGCATGCCTAGGTGCTTGATTTTATACACCTGTGGCCATGGAAGTGATTGGAACACCTGATTCTGATTATTTGGATGGGTGAGCGAATACTTTTGGCAATATAGTGTATACACAGAGTGAAAGGCAGGCATGAAAAATGCTATAAGATAAGAATGCTTTTAGAAATAGAAGAACAGTTTTTATCTTTAACAAAATGGAGAGTAATGAACAGAATATATATATAGGTCATGAGAGCAAGTTTAGTTTGATGGGTCTGATGTCTGAAACATTATGTAGAAAGTAAGGGGATTCTTCCTGCAGCAGAATTAGTCCTGCGGCCACGGATGTGCTGATTCACAGCGAAGGGCTCTACTCTTCCTACTACTTTTTCTCAACTGTAACCCTCAAAAACTTTTGCTGTAAACTTCTTTTGGGCTACAGTGGTTACCATTCAGTGATTTTGATCACTGTGTTTTCCATAACATGAAGCTTTTTGTTTAAGTACCTTGGTTATTTTGTAAAACATGCTAATAGAACAACTAATCTATAGTTAATGTTTGGTGTGATGAAAATTAACACCATTTCAGAAAACAAATCAAGTGTTAGTTAAAGTGTGAACTCTACTGTATACACTAATTAGCCATAACATTAAAACCACTGACGGGTAAAGTGAATAACGTAGATTATATCAGTACAGTGACACTTGTCAAGAGGCGACATATATTAGGCGGCTAATGGAAAAGTCAGTTTTCAAAGTTGATGTGTTGGAAGCAGGAAAGAAAATGGGCAAGTGCAAAATTGTATCAGTGGTTAAAGGTGCTGGATTAACGATCGGAAGGTTGTGAGTTCGAATCCCAGATCCACCAAGCTACCGCTGCAACTTTATTGTATAAAAACACACAGTGCGTCACTGTGGGTCTGCGTAGCCACAGACTGGTCAAAGTGCACATGTTGACCCCTGTCTACCACCTGATGGGCACACGAGTATCATGGTCTGATGAATTATGTTTTTGTTTAGCAGCTGCATGTGTGTCTTTAACCTGGGGAAGAGATGGAACAATGGGGGAAAAAAGGCAAAAATGGTGAAAACGGTGTGATGCTCTCCGCAGCGTTTTGCTGGGAAACATCGTGTCCTGGCATTCTTGTGGACGTAACTCTGACACATACCACCTACCTAAACATTGTTGCAGACCAAATCGACTCCTTCATGACAACCGTGTTCCCTAACTGCCTTTTTTACACTGCTAAATATTGCTCAGGAACGGTTTGTGTAGCATGGCAAAGATATTAAGGTGTTGGACATGGCTTTTCATTATACGAGATCTCAATCCAGTTGAGCATCTGTTGGACTAACAAGTCACATCCATGGAGGCCTCACTTCATAACTCACAGGATTTATGAAGGATCTGCTGCTAAAGTCTTGGCGCCAGATCCCACACACACCTACAGAGGTCTTGTGGAGTTCATGCACTGACTCAGAGCTGCTTTCCCGGAGGCATAAGCTTACACAATATTAGCCAGGTGGTTTTAATGTTATGGCTGATGTGTATACTACTGTGTATAATAGACCAGGTTTATTTTACAATGTTTCAGTATTCTGGGGACTTTTATAACGTTTCTCTCGACGCAAGAACTCCACAGTATCCGTTAAAGTAAAGCAACAGGACTAGAGCAAGTTAATGTTTACATCAAACATTAGAAAGGAGACATTAAACGGATATCGCTGCCTAACACCATGCAGCTCCCTGACTGACAACACAGTGCACACAAACAGCTATTTATATTACTTACATAAGCAACTTTTTTATACAGTGAAACTTAATATCCAGATAAAAAAAAGGAACCTTTTTGAACGCACGTGAGCAAGACAGTTAGCAATAGTTAGTTAGCTAACTAGCTTTCCAGGGTTAAGTATTAGCTAACAGGCTACTTACAATTGGCCTGATCCTGCGCGGTTTCGCGCTAATCCCGGCTACCTGCAGGGAAGCGGGTATTCTAGGAACTCGCTGGCCGCTGCGCTGTGCGGATCACAGCACCGCCATGAAAAAGTAATTAGCTGTCTTTCCCCATACACGGCGCCGTTCTCTCACGATGACATCCCGCCGGTTTCGGCAACTATCCCAATAGCACGCGGGCCGGTTTAGCGGCACCTTCCGAACTGTCATCTGCTATTCCTGAATGCTACTCGCCTAGCCAGTCCGGTTGCTATGCATTTATTACGAAGACGTCAACTCCGGCGCTGATTGGTCGGATTAGACGGGTCATTCATATGTCCGCGCTGATTGGTCAAGCTGTGGACAAGCAGGTTCTAAGCTCCTCCCTTCAGGTCCTGCAGTCTGTTCCTCATGTGTAGCAATGAAGGATTTCCATTACACCCTCGCTCCACCTCCTCCACCCCACCACCACACACTGCTCACAATATATAGAGTTTACACAATACCACTTTTCCCCAAATGTCTAAATGTGGGCAAAAATTAAGAAATGAGGTAGAAGTGCGAGACAGTATTTCCTAGCAATACATTTATTTGATTAATAAACTGATTTAATGTCAAGACTTTAAGGCCAATAGTTGTACTATGAAAATATCACAACACACCAGTAAAACTTTCATTTCACCGTTTTTAGTATATTTACTTACCTTTTTGTCATATTTATGGTCATATTTCTTTAAAAACTTGTTTATCATATATTTCCATTTTCTTTAGAACCCTTTTTAACGACAAGAGAAGAAACACAAGCCAAACTCTAATTTTTAAAGAATGTTCCCAAAAGTATGTATATTGTAGACAAATGTCCCAAGAGTTTTGATTATTTTTGCATTTACTTTTAGACAAGTGCACAGGCAGTTGGCCATACAAGTGTTGAATTCGTACTACTACTACTATTACTACTAATCATAAAAAAAAAAAAAAAAAATTAATAATAATAATAATGATAATAATAATAATAATCATCATCATCACAAATACAAATATAAGCTGTTTGTGAGTCCAAAAACAACAACCACAACAACACAGTAAGCTATGATCAGTACTAACATAATTAACATCCTGTTTCAGGATTTGGACCTGAACCCAAAAATAAACCTATATCTGAGTTTGAAGACAGAAAGAACAGCATACAACATATAGATCTGAAACTGTGAAATTGTGTGCAGATCAGCCATAACATTAAAACCACTGACAGGTAAAGTGAATAATATTGTATTATCTCATTACAATTGCACTTGTCAAGTGGTATATTAGGCATATACTGAGGATAACTAAGTGAACAGTCAGTTCTCAAAATTGATGTGTCGGAAGCAGAGATATTGGGCAAGGGTAAGGATCTGAGTGACTTTGATGAGGGACAAACTGTGATAAAAGACAGGGTTAGAGCATCTTCAATACAGCAGGTCTTGTTAGGTGTTCACAGTATGCAGTGGTTAGTATCCTGTTGAACGGGCAACAGGGTAATGGATGCCCTAGCCACATTTACACGGGTTAGCCTGTGTGGTCCGGGCTCATAGAAGAGCTACTGTAGCACAAATTGCTGGAAAAGTTAAATCTGTATATGATAGAAAGGTATCAGAACACACAGTGCATCAGAACTTGCTGTGTATGGGGCTGAGTAGCAGCAGACCAGTCAGACTACTCATGCAAGCCCCTGTACACCACTGAAAGCACCTAAAACATCAGAAACAGATCACAATGGAAGAAGGTGGCCTGATCTGATGAATCACATTTTCTTTTACATCATATTGATGTCCCACCTCACATTTTACAGGAATTAAAGGATCTGCTGCTAACGTCCTGATTCCAGATACCATAGAACAACGTCAGAGGTCTTGTGGAGTCCATACCCTGGGGTAAGAGCACAAGGTAGACCTACACAATATTAGGCAGGTGGTTTTAATGTGTAGATGATCGGTATATATTAGGTGGTCATATTCACAATCCTCACATTACATCATTATCTTATTTCTGTGAACAAATAAACAGAATACCCAGAGGGCCACATGATCGAGTCTCAATCAATCATTATTAAGTTGTTTCTTAAAGTGTTACTGGTGACTCACGTGACTTCTATGACGAATTCTACTATTTTAAAAATGACTGTGTGTTCATTAACTCTGTTTATTATACATCAATGATAGGGAGCGCTTTTCTGTCTCAGTGCTGCCACCTAGCGCACAGTTTGAGACACTTCAAGTGCATTCCCAAATACTTACGTATTTATGAATGTAAATAACATTTGTACCCTGCTCCCATTCTTGGGCCTAAGCATTATACTATTTATCCTTATTTCAAAGGGTTTTTTTTTGTTGCATTTAAGACCAACATTTTATTTTGGCTATAAGTGTTGAAGCTGAAGGAACACGCAAATCTCGCGATATTTAAAAAAACTCATCGCGATATTCTGTCGCTTCCCTTTAAACGATTTCTGATTGGTTGGCGGCTCTTTGTTGTAAAATGTCGCCTTAGGAAATGTGAGTCAGTTGAAGGAAAATAAAACGTTGCTGGACCATTCGAGTGAAACCAGTGCAGACTGACAGATGGACTTTTTAATTCATTTAGCTTCTCTTCTTTTAACGTAGCTAGTGCGTAATTTCCCGCAAAGCCAGGGAAATTAGGTAACGAGCTGGATAACAGCATGCACATCATCATCAGTCACAGGCTGAATGAGACCTGACTCCCCACTCCTGTATAAGTACTCTACCTAGGGTGTGAATAAGTGCCTTTTACACTCTAGCTAGTGCACTTATGGTCCAAAGGGGACACGTTTCGGCTTCTACCATTTCATTTGGCCTTAAAATCGTATTACATTTAATGAGTGGAAGTGTACTATAGCTCAACAACTATTTGAATAGCTATGTCCTACTCGCTGCCCCTTTCATCAAAGTCCAAAACAGCCCTGACCCATCGTGCACTGTGTATTCTGACATCTTTCTATCAGAACCAGCATTAACTTCTTTAGCAATTTGAGCAACAGTAGCTCGTCTGTTGGATCAGATCACACGGGCCAGCCTTCGCTCCCCACGTGCATCAATGAGCCTTGGCCGCCCATGACCCTGTCACGGGTTCACCACTGTTAATTCCCTGGACCACTTTTGATAGATACTGACCACTGCAGACCAGGAACACCCCACAAGAGATGCTCTGATCCAGTCGTCTTGCCATAACATTTTGGCCCTTGTCAATCCTTACGCTTGCCCATTTTTCCTGCTCCTAACACATCAACTTTAAGGACAAAATATTCACTTGCTGCCTAATATATCCCACCCACTAACAGGTGCCATGATGAGGAGATAATCAGTTTTATTCACTTCACCTGTCGGTGCTCATAATGTCAAGCCTGATCGGTGTACATGTAGTCTTGAGCCAAATCTGGACTTCTGATTGCATCTGATCTGGTTCAGACTGACCATTGTCTGCCTCCACATTCTCATCCTGATTATGTGTTTCAGGTCTTGAGGCCGTTGATGCTGGAGTGATCAATAGATCCATGGAGGGCTCAGTGCTGTTTGAGGAGCTGGTGAAGGTGAAAGCAGGCAGCATCCCACAACACAGTGTGAAAGAGTTTCAGGAGTCACTAGCAAGCAAAGGGCCTGATGTGTTGCAAGTTTAGCCAGCAGGATAACAACAGCTTCTCAACATGTGAAAAATTGCATCCTAATGGACAGTGCCAAAGTGACCGGCTCACTCCTGTGGCTCACCTGTCCGATAAAAGAGCACTTAAAAATTGGAACGAATCAGTGAACAATATCTTTGAGGGTTTTTTTTTTGTGAACACTTGTCCTGTGATGTTGGGTGATGAAGAATACACAGTCTCTCTGTTAAAGCTATAGTGTGAAGGAGAATTTTGTTAAAAAATGACAAAAACATGAAACATGTGCTCCTGTGCTGTTGTGACTTTCCCTGGTATTCCAGCAATAGTAATTCACAGGCAGTGCTGTGTCAGAAAGGGCAGGTGAGAACTGGTGGAAATTTGTATGTATAGGTCATATGCCAGCTGTGACCTGTCAAACATGGCCACACTTCAGCTTCAGACACAAAAGAACTTTGACTATATGGTGATTGGCAGGAGCCTCAGGGGAACCAGAGAGAGAGAGAGAGAGAGAGAGAGAGACACACACACACACAGAAGGTTATTTGGTAGGAGGATATTGAATGGTAGATGATAGATACTCATTGTGGATTTTGTGTCTGTACCCAGTTGCAAAGTTGCTTCGCTAGAGCACTCAGACTGGACAGTTACTGACTATAGTATATGTAATGTTAGTTGTGTATTGTCTGTATTTTCAGACTTGTTTTTGACCTCAGTGTGTAACATATTTATTTGTCTATGCTCTGTTTAGCATGATCACACTATCCAGATTCTGTCTGATGTGTTTGACAGGCTGGAGAATAATACTAGCTAGTATGCATTTTAAGGTTTGGGACGTTAATCTATGCAGTGCAGAAACGACTCATTCTTACCTTTTTGTCTAACAGAAAGGGGCAAAGTTGCAAAATCTTACATTTTCAAACATGATGATAATGCTGTGAAATATCTACAGAATACAGACCTTGATGTTTTTCATTTTTTCCCCTTTCTGTGCAGCCTCAGGTGATAACCCAGCCCCAGATCCCAGCACAAATTGTTAGAGTTGAGCATCACTCTAAAGAGCATCCAACAGCACACATTATTCAGGCAGGAGAGCTTACAGAGGAGCAGCAACAACAGGGACTGGATACTTTCATGGTCTAGACATGGTACAGATTTATTGTGTCCACCTCACCACCTTCTTTCTCTTTTGTATCTTTTATCATCTCTGTCTGTCTCTTGATGTCCACAGAGATCCAAGCTCAGCTGATAGCAGCAGTTGCTAACAGACAGCAGATCAGATCCAGGCAGTAGAGGCTGTGTATTTGTCCTCACCATCTTCCTCTCAGCATCAAAGTTCCCCTCAAGTGGATTCCACTAGTCAGCCAGCCAAGAAACTCACATAAGGTCCTCGACTCCCTAGCCATGTCTCTGAAGAAATGCTGTGGAAATACAAACAACTGGGAGCACTTTAACTTTCCACATTTCTGACCACACTTTTTGAAGTAAGACACACACACCATAGGGGCTACACAGTTAATCACATTTTAATCTTGATGACTATAACCTGCTCTACTATTGCTATTTTTTTCCTTAATGCGGCTCATTGGTGTGTGTTGATATCATCTTTCTTTTACCTTTATGGTCATAAAAAAATCCCTCATATTTTCATACTTACGTATTACGTCTGAGCCAATGGACAAGTGTTTGTTTTGAACTCTCTGATATTAACTGACCACCTGGAATCCCCACCCATTCCCTTAATTATGCATGTTGAGTATAATTGTGCATATCCTTAGCATTTAAATGTCATGTAATATCAATAATCACCAGTCTTTCGATTTCCAGTATTATTATAATACACATAGGTGTACAGTGTACAACAGTGTGAATAAAACTAAAGACTATTCAGTTTTTTTTTAAAATTCAAACAGCTATAATTATTCAGCAGCCATACAATTTTATACACTTACATTGAACCTACAATGCTGCAGTTTGTGCATGCAGTTACATATAAGTATTGAAGTTATTTTTGCACTTCTCTCATGCTTGATATTCTTGTAGGTATTATAAATGAAAAACACTGGATCAACACCTGAAGGTGGCCTTCACAAAAGTCTTATGACACACAAAGATGAATCCGTCCAACTCCAAAGACAAGATCACAAGCATTCACTATCTCACGTTTTGGACTGCCAAAACACCAGGTTGGACAGAAAGATGATTGACTTACATGCAAAACTATTTTCACTTGCGTGGAGTGTACTGGGCATAGATGAGGTGCATTGTGATGCTACATTGTGGTGATTGTACCACTACTTTATAAAACATCCCCACTAGCAAGGTGGTGTGCATAAATTAGTGTATGTTTGTTTATTCACAATGACGACATGTACGCCGAGCAGTCAGAGCAGCTGGACAACCCTTAAACTGCTCTATCAAACTTTATTAGTTATTCTTTCTCTTAAAATGGTTGGTACATTCATTGATACAATCTAAAATATTTATTGAACGTTTTTTGGGAATGGTGGATAAACCACTCCTCATCATAAATTTACCTTTCTGGTTTATATATACTGTCCTAATATAAGTCCTAAGACCAGACATACACTATATTGCCAAAAGTTTTGAGACATCTGCCTTTACATGCACATGAATGTAATATGGAGTTGGCCCACCCTTTGCAGCTATAACAGCTTCAACTCCTCTGGGAAGGCTTTCCACAAGGTTTAGAAGTGTGTTTATGGGAATTTTTGACCATTCCTCTAGAGGTGCATTTGTGAGGTCAGGCACTGATGTTGGACAAGAAGGCCTGGCTCACAGTTTCCACTCTAATTCATCCGAAAGGTTTTGGATTTCAGGTATTGGATTGAGGTCAGGACTCTGTGCAGGCCAGTCAAGTTCCTCCACACCAAACTCACTTATCCATGTCTTTATGGACCTTGCTTTGTGCACTGGTGTGCAGTCATGTTGGAACAGGAAGGGGTCATCCCCAAACTGTTCCCACAAAGTAGGGAGCATGAAATTGTCCAAAATGTCTTGGTATGCTGAAGCATTAAGAGTTCCTTTTCCTGGAACTAAGGGGCCGAGCCCAACCCCTGAAAAACAACACTAGAATTCAATGATTTGGAGGGGTGTCCCAAAACCTTTGCCAATAGTCTATTTATAATGTACTTTCATATACTTATATAGTTGCGATCAAAATTAGAGAAAAATTTATAACTGCAATTTTTTTTTTTTTAAAATCTTGTTAATTTCCATCACTCAAACTTTGAAGGAATATTTACTAGCATGATTTACAGCTCTCACAACTCCAGAGATTTTCATTCAGGTTTAGATCAGGCCTCTGGGCTAGCAAGAGTTATTACGCATTATTTAAATGTTCTTAGCTTTAAAGAACTTCTTTACCCATTTTGCAGTGTTGGAAATATCTAGTGGCTGCGGATGGGCTAAAGCAAGGGCCTCTACACCTCCTACTAGTTTGTCACAGCTGTATTCCTCAAAAGCTTTTGCTGTAGTCTTATTTTGTGCTGCAGTGGATACTGTTCTCTCACTTTAATCACTGTGTTTTCCATAACATACAGTTATTAATATTCCTTCAAAATCCAAGTGTTATATTCTACATATAAATGTGTGTGTGAGTCAAATTGCATTTAAATGGTTATCTGATATACATATTCATCATTCTTTTTGTGTAGTCCATGTGGGTTAGAATATATTTCTTTAGTTATATTCTTTCTATTCTTTCTTTCTCAGTTTTTAAAGCAATAAAGGTCATATTCTGCAATGCTGCTGCAATGCTTTGCTTATGATTCCTTCATCTTGACCCCTGAACTAGTGTTTGCCCCAGCCAGTCCCATTTGGTACTCGACATAACCTGTTATGCATCAGCAGCTAGAAATCATGCACTCGCGAATCCCTATTGTGCATGACATACAGGAGATTTTCGTCAGCAATGCCATATGCTGCAGGAGGAGTGGCATGTATGTCTTTACCTGACCTAGGTAGCATCAAGAAGGAGAACAAACATTGAAAACTCTCTCTCTCTCTCTCTCTCTCTCTCTCTCTCTTTAAATAACTGATGTACCTTTGCCGCTCTTAAAATATTAAGCCATCTACCACATCACATGTATGATTTCTTTAGTTGCTTAAAAGCTTTAATCTCTGTCAGTGTGTTATTTGATGCAGTGGTGCAATGACTGATTTTATCATCCCTCTTTTTCCATGTTTGTTTTTATTATCATGTCATCATTTCTTTTCTTCTGTCTCTTCTTACTGTTTACTGTGTAGTCTAAGGATCAGATGCAAGCTTCTTCCTTTTCAGTTCCTGGTTATGTAGTGTATGGAAAAAATCTTCATGGCAGTAACACAATTTAATCTACTCAACTTGTCAACCTAATCAAATCAACTCATACAGCATTTGTTATTGTTTTATTTTCTAAAACAAGTGCTGTAACAGTGAACATGACATGTCCGATCAAATGTAATCATGTGCATACAATTCATAAAGGAAAGACTTGTCAACTTTTACACTTGTGTTGTTTTACCTGATATTGCAATGGCAGAATTTTGGATGACGATCAGTACCTCAAGGGAAAAGTGTTCATGTTGGCACTTATGAAAAGTTAGAAAAACATAGCCTCCCAGAAGCACAGAATTCAAACTAAGAAAGAAAGGAAATTGTTAGGAGCATTAAGAAAAATATCTCCAAAAGCTCTTCAATTTTATTCTTTATCCAAATAAGTTTGTAAAATACTTGAAATTCTGCTTCCAGCATTGCAGTGCACAGTGAGCATGTGTATACAAATTATAACTATCTATGCGTATACTGATCAAAAAAAGATGAAATTGAATGTAAATGGAAATGAAAACCGAACAGGAAAACAACAGTGGACATTAACAATCCTTCAGTTGATGGTTAGTTGCCTAGTAGAAGGTGTGGGAAAACAAAAAATGTCTATACCGTGCAAATATATTCACATTTTTGCACTTACATTTAGTGATTCCAACAAACTCTATAAAAAGCATATCTTTTGACAGAAAATTCCTTTCATAAGGTGCCTTTTTGTCCTACTTTTATTTGTCTTTAATTTATGGATTTATTTGGAGTCATTTACAATGAGCTTATATATATATTTAAATAATATTTGTAATATTGCTTACATGATTCATTTTTTTTAAATCTCATAAAATTGTGCATATAATTGAAATAAATACTTTAAACCTGACAACATTATCTGTATAAATAATCTCATGTCAGTTAGCCGTATAAGTAAATTTAGAGAAAGGAGCTTCACAGGATACTAATGTTTTTAAGATGGATTGTCACATTTCTGGTGCTGCGAATGATATTATGAAAAATTTGATCCAATTTGATAAACGAGGTGTAATGAAGGTGTGAATAGGTTTATGTGAACATAAGCTCAAAAGCTTTTTCCAGTATATACATATATACATATACAAGCATACATATGCACACTGTACAAATTGTGTTGAAAAATTAAATATAACCTTTTATATGCTACTTAATTTGGACACTATTTACAGAGATGTCAAAGAAAAAAAAAATCCATTTACTTACAAAAGAATGTGCTTGTATTACAAAAACATGTTTGTCTTGCTAATAAACACTATGATATCCTAGAAAGACCTGTGTAATTCCACACCGGTGAAGATGATCTGGTGTTCAGAGTTAAAATGTCAAGGCAAAACAAACTAGAATGTTTAATCTCATTTCATAAATCACAGAAAACAACAGAAAACACACAACAGACCTGTGGCCTGGAGCAGTTCCTATGACAGGGCAAAATTATCCCAGTGTTAAAAGGAGCTATACAAAAAGCAAACATATTTACACTTCACAGCAGATCATATAAAGTACTAAAACGCCAAATCATGCACAATGGTTACTGCTTTTTAAACATTTTGGAAAGATTAACTTTAACATGTGATTGTTAACATTTTTTTATGAATGCATGTAACTTATATAATATATTTAGCACCAGCATGTTAGGAAGAACCTTTGTGTTTGTCTCAACTCATTTTTTCACGGTTCATCAGAGCTGAAAATGAGGTTGTTGTTGTTGTGTTAGTCATTTTTCTTCACATCTACACGTACTCCCTGAATATCTTAGCATGGTTTAGTCAAAGTCCAGACTTAAATCCAGTTCTTTACAAGCAATATTGACAAGAAGAATAGGCAAAATGTGCAGCTGTCATTGCAGACACTTGTGGTTCGGAATACTTAAAACTACGCATATTTCTTTTTGACTATTTTGTCTAACAACACTTTTAGAAACATTAAGGGTTTGTTGATTGTCCTGCAGTGTAAAAAGTGTTTAAGAGTTCTAAGATAAAGGAAGCTAAGCACTCTAACTGTAATGGACCCCTTAAAAGTCCAAGGGAGAGTGAATTCTTATGCGAGACACTGGTGTGTGGTGTTGAATCTCTTTAAACTATGGTGTGAAATCTAAAATACAGAGGATTATTTTGTTTATCCTGCTTACTGGCTGTCTACTTGGCATTAAGGTGAAACAAGTTGAACAGCTGCTGTTGTTCATCTTGTTTACTGCACACGAGCTGAAATCCTTGCTCAGCACTAAATATGAGCCATGTTTCTTTGCCATATTTTGAGACTAGTTATTGAACACTACTCTAACTCTAACACTAGACCACTGCTGGTGAGCATCAGTGTGTGTATTTGCCCTAGAGTTGTGTGTCTTGCTGTGTGTGTTGAGTTGTGTTGAGTTGAGAAGATAGAGGCCTTAATCTCTGTAGGAGTTTGGCAGGATTAAAAGCGTGCAGCGAATCCCGTAGGGATTGCCATGCTGTGTGCTGAGGCTGGGTCGGGTTTGTTACTGGAAGAGAAGAGTGCGAGGTCTCAGGGCGTTGTGTATGGTCAGAATTTCTCCTCCCGTTTTTCCGATCCCTTCTGGATTGCCTGTGTGCTTGTGGTGGGACTGTCTGGAAACGCACCACATTCTGGGTTCTGTTGGAAGAAAGGTTGCACTCTATCAGTAACTAATAATATGCAGTGTCTTGAGTCTGGAGTACTGTTTCTGTTTGGACTTGTTTACAGTAAATGACAAATCTTCAGATGAAAATATTAATTTAGGTTAAATATTAATTATTAATTAGCTCATGTTGGGAACAGTAAGTACAATCCACGAATATTCACACAGTCATTCAAATCTCCAACAATTTAGCATAGTCAGTCCACATATAAGTATGTATTTTGAGAGTTATTCTGAGAATTTGGAGGAAACAAATGAGATAAATTGTAAGTCACTTTGAATAAGGGTGTCTGCCAAATGCCAGAAATGTATATGTCTCTATTGCCAATCAGAATGAAGCTAATGTTTCTTTCCAAGGCGAATCATCTGGGACTGATCTGTATCTTGTGTCCAAGTAGACACTCGTAGACAATGGTTTACCCACCTGATCTACAGACCTTAATATCTTAATATCTATACTCTTTGTGAGTCTCACATACCCAGCAGGTTGTGTGCAAAAATCCTCTACACTGGGCATGCACGGAAACCCTTCCATCCCTGTCTGTGGTACTCCAACTCTATGTATTTTGCTCTACTTTTTCTGCTATGGGACAGTTGACTCTAGCATGACCACCTGTCTCAGTGTTTCTGACACCTGAAGGATGTTTGGCCAAAGGGTGGTCACAGCAATGTCTTTTGGAAAAATGTATTTTGCTGTTCCCAGCATACCAGCTGTGGAAGTGGCCGAGGAGTTAGTAAGAGTTTGTGATTTTGCTATGCATTTTTGTATAAATTTTGCATGAATTAAAATTAGTGTATGTGTGTGTATATGTGTGTGCGCACTGATGAGACTCTCACCTTGGTTTCTCCATGTTCCCACCAAGCCAGTAATGTAGACACTGATGCACAAGTATGTATTGCTCCTAAAAAACAACACACACACACATTACGTTACATTTCCACATAGTATTTCTATGCACTTGATACTTGTTATTCCTGACAACATCAGCATGCTGCAAGGTTGAATCACAAGTGTGTATATGTGTTAATTAGTCAAAGGAATGTATGGGTAAGTTTTCTCACCACGTTTTGCACCATGAACACTCTGTGCCTGCGCAGGTCTCGGACAGCGAGATATACATTAGGCAGAATCCCTCTTGCACAGAGCTGCATTAACCACAGTATTGCTACAAATGATCCAGAGCGACCTATGCCTGCACTGAATGCACAAATACATGCAAACACACATTTATTTTTAGTTCCAGGAAAATATCATTAACACACACATAAAAAAACTCAGAATAATATTAAATGAATTGAGGCTGTTAGATTATACTAAACTTTTCATATAACACATTAAGCATTAAGTGTGTGTGTGTATGTGAATGTTTTGTATCTTTAGACCTGCAGTGTACAACAGTGGGGCCTAATCGTGGACTATCATCCAGTTGTTTCCGTACATGCTCAGCGAATTTGACGAGAGAGGTGTGGTCCTTTGGAACACCCTGATCGGGCCAGCTTGGGTAATAATAATGTGTTATGTGTCTAATTGCATGGCTGCCATGCTGCAACACACACAAGAAGCATGATTATTAATGCAGACACAGTAAAATAAATGCATTTTATATTTAAGATTACCTTATGGTTATTTATGGGTCACCTGTCGTAGGTGGATGGTTGTGATGAAGCAGTCTCGACCATGATGACGGGAAATGGTGGTGACTTGCAGAGAACCGTAACAACCAGTGCCTCTCTCAGGAGGCCAGTACTGATTACATAGCACCTAGATAGCCATGAATACATTTCATATATATTTAAAAACATTTTTATATATCATATAGCTTCCAGATTTATTAACGATTGTGTTGTTTTCTATATGTTTCAGAAAATAAAAATTAATCTTAATACTTAAAAAATCCTTTTAAATAGCTAGTAAATTCTCCATTAATGAGAATTTTCCTTACCACCACCTCTAGGTTGTTTATTAATCATAACTTAAAATTAAATCTATATCTGGAGTTGTGTAAAGCTGCTTTATGATGATGTCCATTGTTAAAAGTGCTATATGAATAAAAAGTCAGTGAATTGCATAGTTGTTGTCCTTTGATATGCAATTATGTCTGTGGATCTAATTCATCTATTCTACTGAGACACTTCTAATGGCATTGCATAAAGGACTGTTTTCACACCTTGCCGTTCTCATTTAGTGCCGTCACCATGATGATGACCTGCACATTCTGCTCCCAGATCATCCGCCAGAAATCAGCCATGGTTGAAGGCAAAGGAGCCTGGGTACAGATGAAGTCATGTTGTGTACAGCCGCCCTACAGACACACGTAAATGCACAGTTATATAGAGTTATTAAAAGAAAACAAGAAAAACATCTTGGGTTTGTTTCTGGCAAATCTAGATTTCTTGACTAAATTACTGCCTAAATGCTGAATGAATTTGAATCATTAATTCTAGATTAATTGACCTTTGAGCTAGTGAACTGGCCATACACTAATAACTCCTCAGAAACATACAGCATCTAGGTATATTCACTTTAACAGGAATACCTATGCATCTGGACATTAATGCAATTATCCATTCAGCCAATCATACTATAGCAGCTCAAGGCATAAAATCCTTCCGACAAAGGTGCATAAGAGCTTCAGTTCATATATGATCTTAATGACTTTGACCATGGCTTGGCTACTGGTGATCTCTTGGGATTTTCACCCACAACATTATCTAAAGTGTACATAGAATGGCTTCTAGTGACAAAAGATGGACATTGATTTTTCTAATATTTAACAGTCTGAACTGTGTCCACTGCAGCCTCAGATCCATGTTCTTGGTTGGCAGGAGTGGATCATGATGTGGTCTTCCGCTGTTGTAGCTTATCCACATCAGGGTTTGACATGTGCTTTCTGAGATGTTTTTCTCCTCACCACAGTTGTAAAGCATAGCTGTTTAATTCATTGTAGCTTTCCTGTCAGCCCAAACCAGCCTGGTCATTCTTTTCTCACCCCTCTTTATGCTCAACTGCCACTTGCTATACGGTTTTTTTTGTTTGTTTGTTTTAACACCATGCTGTGCAAATTCTAGACAGTGTTGTGCAATAAGTTGTGAAATATTCCAACCATGCCATGGTGACAGATATATTGTTCCCCAATCTGAGGTTTATCTGAACATTAACAGAAGTGTGCTCCTGATACCGGATTGGCTGATTGAATGCTTGCATGAATGAGCTGGAGGTACATGTATTCCTAGTAAAGCAGATGGAGAGTGTATATCTGATATGCAGCATCTGTGTATGTGTTTGACTTTACCATCACGCTGTGCAACTCTACTCCTAATAATCTGTGTTGTTTAGTTAACCATATGGTAATATAGTCTGATCCAGCAAATTAAAGTCTACAGGAACTGGTTGGAATGAACCCCACAGGGTAATACAGCCCTAGTGGAAGAGTGTGCTGGGAAACTTTTGAACATTGCCAAATGTTCTTCTGTTTATTCTAGTATGTGTGTTTTAAAGGGACATAGGCTCATAATTATGTACTTAAATGACAGAAATTCAGTTTTCCTCTTTCACATTTCCTGAAACATCATATCCTTTCTTTAGTCCTTCTGTGGATTCACTTATGCTGTATTTCCATAGCTGATTAGCTTCATGCTAATATTATGCTAGGAAGACTAGTTAGTCAGATGCATCTATAATTCTTTGAATTTATAGTATATCTATGAATGTAGATAAAAACTACTTTTGTGTATATTTTGTAAAATCCATCCATCCATCCATCCATCCATTTTCTCTACCTGGACCCTATCCCAGAGGACTTGAGGTACAAGGGCAGGGAACACCCAGGACAAGGTGGAAACCATCACTGGGCACACACCAACTCACATACTACAGACTATTTAGGGATCAGTCCACAACACACGTCTTTGGGGGGAAAAAAACCTGAGTACCCAGAAAAAACCCTAAAAGCACAGGGAGTACAGTGTAAACTCCATGCATGGGTGGAGGTAGGAATCAAACCCTAAAATCCTGGAGGTGCAACTTAACCACTGTGCCCTCCCTCCTGTAAAATAAATACATATCATTTAACAGATTTTTTTTGTGTGTAACTCTAACTGATTACTATACTCATAATTGGCTGATTACTGTATGACTGGCTGCATTATTATTAACTCAGTGACTGACTTTCAAATAAGTGAATTGACTGAATGATGAATAACGTAGATCATCACATTGCTTCACTCACAGGCACAAAGTTGGCGTTGATGTAGTCTGAGTGTGGCTGTGACTCTACTATAGACAGCCTAACTCTGGAGTGGTCATCTGCAAAACAAAAAGTCTACGTGTTAGGCTGAATTTTCTGAAAATGTTCTAAGTAATGTATTATTCTTGACCGCAAACACACCTTAAAACAATGCAAGCGTGCTCTGGAATTAGAGAGGAATGTGACAGTGCTGTCTGTAATGGCCTGATCAGTAACATGATCTAACTAAGTTGTAGAAATGAAGCGGTTTGTGAAAGAGAGCTGTCCAACCAGCTCCACAAGCCTTTGGTAAGTCCAAAGAGAAGGAGAGCAGAACTACTATGTAATTCTATTTGTTAAAGGAGGTTTACTTGATGAGAGTATGATTTAAATGCTTACTATTTATCATCACGAATATTTACATGGTTTACAGAGTCTCCTTACAATAAACTTAGTTCATAATAGATGATTGGGTACATAGTTTGATTATGTGATAATTATCTTTGCATTTTAATGAAAATTGTTCAGTCGGCCATGTATATTTACATTGAAATGCCAGATTTCATGACATGCTACATAAATCTGGTGCTAATTTGTTGCCTGGTGCGGTATTTTTGTTAGCAGTTATCTGATGCTTTGACATCACAAGCTGGCAATAAATTACAGTAATCTCAAACATGAATAAAAACAACCAGGTATTACTCTTACTGAAGATCATTGTAATCAGTTATCACATGCTAATTAACTAAAATGATCCATTCAGGATGGAATTGTAAATCTTAAGTCTTTCAATTGTAATTGTGACAACCATCTAGTTTAAACGATTCATGGTGGTGAGTAAGGGTTAGAAGTACTCACAGGGTAGAACGAAAGGATATCTGTTTTTGTCTTTATTGGCATCCAGCTCTCCAGCCCTGCATGAGAACTCCTTTGTAGAGTCATTCAGCTCCTAAGAATCACATACAATTGTGTAACAGGAAATTGCAATATTGTATGAAGTACTGACCTGAAACAAAACGGGTAAGGGACATAAATATATATATCTAAAATATACGTATATATAAAATTTGGGATTCACCCCAAATTCCCTTTGATATCCTTCATTCCCGTTGGCTGCAAGAGATTGACAATGTGTATGGAACTTCTGCTGAATGTGTGCTCTTGGATATGTTCTTATCCTGCAAAATATATGCAGAAACATGAATCATTTACTTATCCGTCCATCTAGAAATCCGTCCCATCTAAAACAGCACTGTTATTTCCCTTTGAAGCACCACATGTTGAAATCAGATATTATAGATATTATAGTTAATAAACAGATGTCTTATGAAGCTCCATTGTAAACACCATAACAGAAAGAAGAAGATAAATAGAAACCAATATATGAGAAGAATTAGTGAAAAATATGCTCATCGACAGCTTATAAGCACGAGGCTTCCTGCAAACATTTGGCTAGGAACTCCAACACCACTATACTCACACTATCTTACCTCATCGTTTTCTTGAGTCCAACCAGTTTGCATTCAAAGAATTAAAGTGTCACTTCCCAGAAGCCCTGGTTCAGAGACCAATCTTCTCCTGAAATCATGAGGCTCAGCCACTACAGGCCAAATGCAGTGTGTTAGAAATTACAAGCTGAGCAGTGTGTCTTTTGTAAGCATTTTCCATGTAACTTGATATCATTTATGGACCCTGAAAACAAACTTAGTCTTCAATTCTCAGTTGTGCAGAATTGTTTTTGAATACCCTGAACGATATATACACACACAAAGCACTTTATTAGGTATGCCTGAACATTCATGCAGTTATTTGGTCATTCAATCATGTGGCAGCAGTGCAATGCATAAAATCATGCAGATATACAGTAGGTCAAGAGCTTATATATAGGTAAAAAAAAATATTTGTAACTGTGGAATAAATTTTTGGAATACTCAAAAAAGACCAGCCCATTTGTTATCAAGAGCCATGCCACTGTCAAAGTCACATTTTTCCTCATTCTGATGTTGGATGTGAACATTAACTTAATCTTCTGATCTCTATCTAAATGATTTTTTTGCATTGTGCTGATGCCACATGATTGGCTGATTAGATAACTGCAAGAATGTGCCAGTGTATCCTAGACAGTGTGGGTATACACTATATTGCCAAAAGTATTCGCTCACCTGCCTTGACTTGCATATGAACTTAAGTGACATCCCATTCCTAATCCATAGGGTTCAATATGACGTCGGTCCACCCTTTGCAGCTATAACAGCTTCAACTCTTCTGGGAAGGCTGTCCACAAGATTTAGGAGTGTGTTTATGGGAATTTTTGACCATTCTTCCAGAAGCGCATTTGTGAGGTCAGGCACTGATGTTGGATGAGAAGGCCTGGCTCTCAGTCTCCGCTCTAATTCATCCCAAAGGTGTTCTATCGGGTTGAGGTCAGGACTCTGTGCAGGCCAGTCAAGTTCATCCACACCAGACTCTGTCATCCATGTCTTTATGGACCTTGCTTTGTGCACTGGTGCACAGTCATGTTGGAAGAGGAAGGGGCCAGCTCCAAACTGTTCCCACAAAGTTGGGAGCATGGAATTGTCCAAAATGTCTTGGTATGCTGAAGCATTCAGAGTTCCTTTCACTGGAACTAAGGGGCCAAGCCCAGCTCCTGAAAAACAACCCCACACCATAATCCCCCCTCCACCAAACTTTACACTTGGCACAATGCAGTCAGACAAGTACCCTTCTCCTGGCAACCGCCAAACCCAGACTCGTCCATCAGATTGCCAGATGGAGAAGCGCGATTCGTCACTCCAGAGAACGCGTCTCCACTGCTCTAGAGTCCAGTGGCGGCGTGCTTTACACCACTGCATCCAACGCTTTGCATTGCACTTGGTGATGTATGGCTTGGATGCAGCTGCTCGGCCATGGAAACCCATTCCATGAAGCTCTCTGCGCACTGTTCTTGAGCTAATCTGAAGGCCACATGAAGTTTGGAGGTCTGTAGCAACTGACTCTGCAGAAAGTTGGCGACCTCTTTGCACTATGCGCCTCAGCATCCGCTGACCCCGCTCCGTCAGTTTACGTGGCCTACCACTTCGTGGCTGAGTTGCTGTCGTTCCCAAACACTTCCACGTTCTTATAATACAGCTGACAGTTGACTGTGGAATATTTAGGAGCGAGGAAATTTCACGACTGGATTTGTTGCACAGGTGGCATCCTATCACAGTTCCACGCTGGAATTCACTGAGCTCCTGAGAGCGACCCATTCTTTCACAAATGTTTGTAAAAACAGTCTGCATGCCTAGGTGCTTGATTTTATACACCTGTGGCCATGGAAGTGATTGGAACACCTGATTCTGATTATTTGGATGGGTGAGTGAATACTTTTGGCAATATAGTGTATCTTACATATATTATGAATACAATTTTCTATTAATACTTGCGAATGGAATGGCTGTCTGGTTCACAGTCTGTATTTTGGTCAATACATTTTTCCATATCCACCAAAATGTACTCAGTGAGCACTTTATTAGGAATACTGCGGAAAAGCCTCCTTTTGCTCTAAAAACAACATCAATCCGGCTTTGTGACATGGTGCATTATCGTATTGGATGTAGACGAAGGTAAATTGTGTCCATAAAGGGATGTACATGATCAGCAACAACAGTCCAATAAGCTGTAGTATTCAAGCAATGATTAGTCTCAAAGTATGCCAAAAACTTTTCCCATGCTATTACACCACTTCTGTTATCCTGAACTATTGACACCAGTTTTGGTGAGCTTGTGCCCTCCACTTTCTGCTCTGTGAAAGCTGACGTGGTCTTCTGCTGTTGTTTGTCATTTTTCTGTTGTTGTTTTCCAAGGTCATTCATGTTGTGCATTCTGAAATGCTTTTCTGCTTAACACAATTGTACAGAGTGCTTATCTGAGTTACTGTAGCCTTTCAGTCAGCTCAAACAAGTCTGGCAATTCTCAATTAATCTCTGTCTTAGTAAACGCTAGAGACCGCTGTGCATGAAATTCCTAGGAGATCGGCAGTAATAGTTAAGTTATAGTTTGAGTTAAAACCAGCCCATCTGGCACCAGCAGTCATGCCACTGAGGTCACATTTTTCCCCTTTCTGATGGTTGATGTGAACATTACCAGAAGCTACTGATCCGTATCTGCATGATTTTATGCATTGCACTGCAGCGATTGGCTGATTAGATAATTGCAAGAATGAGTAGGTGTACCTAATAAAATGTTCCTCAAAGAGAATATTTGAATATTCCATCAGTTGCATCATTCCATCATTAAGTTCCCAACACTATTCATGTGTGTTTTGTTCTTGATTTGTTCTGTGTACATGTTACGTTCAGCATTACAGTGTTAGTTCAGAGGCAGCTATACATATCTGTAGTCAACTGTAACCTCTACAGTAAATTCTGGTATATGACAGTATTGTGGATTATTGTATCCAACTCAATTTCTTGTTGAATAGCTATAAATTACAAACAGGTGACAAAAACAGAAAATTAAATAGGATGCCTTTGTATACTGTGGTATAAGAATTTCCCTTCACTGGAACTAAGGGGCCCCAAAGCTGTTATAGCATAACAATGCCCTTGTACACAATGCAAGGCTCATGAATACAAAGGTTGATGTGACAGAACTCGAGTGGCCTACATAGTGATGTGACCTCAACCCCACTGAACACCTTTGCGATGGAACTACACACCAAGCCTTCTCACCATACATCAGTGCCTCACCTCACTAATGCTCTTATGCCTGAATGGAAAAATTCCCACAGCCACTCTCCAAGATCTTCTGGAAAGCCTTCCAAGAAGGGTGGAGGTTATTCTAATGGCAAAGGTGGAAGTAAATATTAAATGAGATGATCTGAGGAGTCCACAAACAACTGTCCATATAGTGTACATATAAGTTTTCTGCTTGTTTTAGATTATACTGTATGTTTTTGAGATTGTAGTTGGGCTGGAAATTTTGTTGAGACCTGGCAACACTTTACTAAGTCATTGTAAGTTGTTTTTTTTTCTCTCTTTGATTTGTCACCCATCAGTATTTACACATTTATACATTCATTGGATCTTGAGGGTAAGACTGAGGGAGGATGTAATCCAAACACAGAAATGAACAGACAGAGCTTGGACACTTGGATAAGAACTACAACCATACTGATGGTGATATGAGATTATCACAGCTGGATAGTTGGCTGGATATGAGGAGCTTTCTGCAAAACTTATAAATATTGCAATGTTGATTAACAAACCACAGATTGTGTAGCCTTTTACATGTATATCTACACACACACACAAATACACAATGAACTTCATAATGATTAATATAATTAACTGACTAACCGTTGCAATGCCTACACCCAATCCTAACCTTAACCGTATTTTGGTGGAAATCAAAATCTATAAAACTGCTATTTCCTCTTTTTGACGTATAATTTACTTTGTATTTATGTACATATTATTATTATTTCTATTATTGTTTATTTATCTTTCTTTCTATTCTTTTTGTGAATAAGCATTACAGTTTGTACTTTTTTCCACTGCAATTTCTTACGCTTTCTTAGTACAGTATAAGTCTACCGCGAGGGTGGGGGGTTATGGCTACAGCCTAAATTGATTTGTTGTATTTTGTGTTATACTGAACTATTTCCTTAATAAAACAATTGTTCACAAAAAAAAAAAAAATCTTTTATAGAGCTTTTGTGAGGACATTTGCTTTTTCTGGTCCTCACAATGTCTTAAATAAATACAGACACACAAACACAACAACTACAGCAACAGGAAATAAATCATATAACCTACTGCTCTCAATGGTGATTTCTCATTTTGACATACAATAAAACCGTAGCCACTTATTAAAACAATTTTCTTACCTTTTGAGGAACGTTCTTGATGAACAGTCAGATTTTCTGACGTTTATTTTGTGTTTGCATACGGATCATGTGTAAGCAACGAGTTGGAGTACATCTGAGTAAGACTTCCACATACCGGTTTATCCGGTTTAAGAATCTCTCTCTCTCTCTCTCTCTCTCTCTCTAACACACACACACACACACACACACCCACTCTCTCTCTCAAACACACACCCATAATCTCTCTCTCTCACTCAGACTCAGAAGATCATTTGTATATTTAAAGGAGTTCAGGAGAATGGCAATTCCTGTTGAACAACATGTATGATTAACGTATGCTGATGACCGATGGAGGATTATTTAGACATCTTATACACTGTAATTGTCATGATTATATCAGATTTGGTGAAAGTAAACCAAAAACACATCAGAATCTGTATGTTTGCATATGCCATATCATCAAGAGTGTAGATGAATGATAAATAAAAGACTGACACAGTAATATGATCAAACAGTATATCTGTATGAAAAGTGAAGAAAGAACTTGACAATTAGTTGCTTGACACCACCCTCAATGTGAAGAGGATTAAACTGATATTTTTAGAAAGTGTTTGTATTGGATTCTGTATTGTATTACAATTTTATTTAACTGCTTGCTCACATTTTCTTTTGTAATCATGGCTCATTTTACCAAAACTCTAAGCACAAATTCAGAAACTCTCTCTCTCTCTCTCTCTCCACAAATCCCTTTTAAAAGTAAAGGTTGCATTCAAAGTGATGTTATGTCTTCTCAATATGTTAAAAAAAATGAAACACACAAACACACACAGGGATGTAAGAAGAAAACACTACTATATTCTTATCTCATCAGGAGGCCTATATACAGCAAACAGGATATTTGTAGTAAGTCTGATGTATATTCTGTAAAAAAAAAGAAAATTAGGCTGCGTCCTGCCTCTTTTTGTCTGGCTGCAGGATCTAATCAACAACTCCCTGGCCTAGCAGCTGAGAAAGTATCTCCTGCATTGATGACTCTAGCCCTGATATCTGATATAGCTTCAGCTGCGACCACCGCATGCTTCTATTACACAGTTCTATTACACAGTATATACAGTACATAGAATATAAATACATGGCAGCAGCTGCATCTATACCGTCCACATCCACATTGAAAAAAGGAAGTGGGTATTTGGTGAGGTATTCAAGAGGCTTTTATTGTCATTGGTGCAGTACACAGTCAAATGAAACAACACTCCTTAAGGACCCTGGTGCTATACATACTGTACACCGATCAGCCTTAACATTATGAGCAGTGACAGGTGAAGTGAATAACACTGTTTATCTCCTCATCATGGCACCTGTTAGTGGGATATATTAGGCTCAAAGTTGATGTGTTAGAAGCAGGAAAAATGGGCAAGCGTAAGGATTTGAGCGAGTTTGACAAGGGCCAAGTTGTGATGGCTACACGACTGGATCAGAGCATCTCCAAAACTGCAGCTCTTGTGGGGTGTTCCCGGTCTGCAGTGGTCAGTACCTATCAAAGGTGGTCCAAGGAAGGAACAGTGGTGAACCGGCGACAGGGTCATGGGTGGTCAAGAAGAACTAAGTACTAAGAACTAAGTACATTTACATAGTTGTACATAAAGTGCATGTGTGCAAACAGTGCAAGACAGAGGACAGTGTAAGACAGACAATACAATACACTACAATACCACAATATACCCTTGTGCAGCACAGACCAGTACAGGTTCAAGGTTTCTATTTGTCAACACCACCATATGTGCAGACATACAGAGGTATCGAAATAACGTTTCTCTTCTCTCTCATCAAGTGTTTACATTGTCAGTGCAGTCAGTGCAATATAGAAACAGATTTGTGTGTGAAGGTAACAGCAGTGTACTTGTAATAAATAGATATAAATAAACTGAGTGAATATATCTTGTAAACATTCGAATGAATATACATCTGAGTAAATGTAAACTGTGAATTCTGTTAATATACAAATATAGTTCCAAAGGTCCATTTGCACACACCCAAATGTCCCAGCCCAGTATAGAGTATAGTATATAGTATAGCGTATACAGTATAGAGTATATGGTTGAGTAAAAAGTGCAAAAAAAATTGATTGGTTGTAAACAAAATCAGTTAGCAGCAGATTGATTGTAGCAGCTTTAAAAATTAATGTGCAAAAAATTGCAGTTGGAGTGTGTGTGTGTGTGTGTGCATGTGTGTGTATGTGTGTTGGTCTCTAGTAATTAAGGAATCTGAGGGCCCAATGTATGTTTGTGAACACTTCTTGTATGTCACATGCACATTGGACTGACATCATCGTATATAAGAACACAGGTAGTGTCTGCAACCAGCATGATGACACAAATACGGTTGTACTCACTGCCCAACTTCCCTCATGCTCATGCCATGATCGATAACACTATCAACCAGAACTTCTTGAATGTCATGTGTCAAACTGTTACAACAATACAATAAAAATACTGTATATTGAAAAAATAGGAATGCACTTCAAAATTTCAAACCTAGATGAAAATTATGCATGTTCTGTTTAAAGTAGTCTTTAGAATGAGTACAGTTCTGATATGCAGTTACACTACAACTGTAGTGAAGTGGCTGCCCGTGCATTTCACACGTAGGCCTTCACAGGTGTCCTTCCTGAATAAATCCACCACGGCAATAGATACTAATCAACCGTAAAATAGCAAAGTAAAAAAGAAATTAGGCTACAGTATTTCACACCCCACAAGGAATAGTAAATTTTATTACAGTTACTTTTCTCAAAAAAGACATTCTTGATGCCGTATGCAGCAAACTGCAATCTCCGGAGGACGCAGCATCCGAAATAAGACGCAGAGAATATAAAAACAATGTCCTCCTTTCTTCATGATCTCTAGCTTTTCTTGAAAAGTCCACCTTGAAAATGCATTTGTACGGATGTCTGCAACCAAATCGATTTCTTCTCCTCTGTCAGCCATTGTGAGTAAAAAAAAATATATATATATATAAAAAAAAAAAATATATATATATATATATATATATATATATATATATATAAAAAAAAAAAATATATATATATATATATATAATTTAGTTTGTGCGGTTCGCTGCCTCTGACTACTCCAATTATCCAATCAAAGGACGGGAAATTGCTGACATAATCGTATGCCTGCTACATGGCCCCAGTGACGCCAACTTGAAATCTTATTGGTTAACGTAACAATTTCATTGCCACTTATTTTAAGCTACGGGCACCTGCACTATTGATTCTGAAGGCCTTAAGGCAGATTTCTTTCACCCTGGCAACACATGATGTCAGCCCCTGGCTGAAATATGATTGGATAAATACTCTTATTATAAATATACACTACTGGAAGCAGTGCAACCAAGAGAAAAGCTATGAAATATAGAGAATAGACTATTGGGAATAATTTAACACACATTCATGGAAAAATATATTAAATATATTAAAATGAAAGTCAGTGATTCAGATCACTGCTGTTTAGGCCAGCAGAGAAGGCCTTGCTGGCCCTGACGGCCCACCACTGCTGTAGTGTATAAAAGACAGAATAACTGAAGCCACAGTGAAGCTCAATTTTGACCACAGACCATTATTGGACAGCCATAGTGGTGTGAATCTCATTAGATTACTCTTATTGTTTAGGTCATCTTGGCTCTCCTACTTGTCAGTCATTTTCTCTGATTCTTACTCCGTTTACTCTTCTACTTCTTTCTATCTCTCTG